>NC_057835.1:28242500-28542500 GCF_910594005.1 Cervus elaphus
TTCCAATTTTAATTTTTTTTTTTTTTTTTTTGCCTCACTGAGAGACTCGTGGTATCTTAATTACCCGATCCAGGATTGAACTTGGGCCAAGGCAGTGAAAGCGCCAAATCCTAACCATAATCTTGATTATCTATAGGAAATGGCACTGTTGGTCTCCTGGAAACTGCGTTCTCACTAGTCTGTCCAGCCTCTTGTCTTCATCCTTCTTCTCCGACTACTTCCAGCGTCTCCTCTGAATATTCTCCTTTTACCAGCTGAGCCTTTCAGGGTTGTTTTTTTTCCGAGTATTCTTGGTCCTCGAATCTTATCACATTTCACACTTTTCCAAAACCCTCACCTACCCTGTTATCACTCATGGGCAGTCAACACCAATTCTCTATCTTCAGACCAGAATCCTCTCCTCGCCTCCTAGTATCTAGACCCACATTTGCAGTTACTCCATGAGGTATTTTCCCCATGTCCCACAAAAATTTCACGTTCAAAATGTCTGTAACACTCTCTTCCCTTGTAATTTTATGACTATGTTCAGTGTGATGTTTGGAGTCCTCCCTCTTTGTGTGTGTGGGTGTGTGTGTATCTATTACAAATTTTAGGTACCGTGAGGTTTACTTACAGCCACCTATTATATAAATTAAGATAGGATGATTTAAGCTGATGAGCTCCAAAGTGACCTTTTCCATTTTATATCTATGCAATTTGATAGATATTCACTAAACCTACTGGGGTAAACATTCCATGATGTGTGTAAGTCAAATCATTATGTACACCCCTTAAAGTTACACAGCACTAGGCGTCAGTCATATCTCAATAAAACTGGAAGAAAACAAAGCAAAACAAAGCCCCAGTGTGTCCATAACAAACTTGTTCTTTTCTTTTGAAGTCTGCCTTTCCTTTTCAACTCAAAGATTTATAGGAGGCACTATGTGCCAAATCACCTAGCCAAAACCCTGAGTGTCATTCTTTACCCCTCCTTCTTTCCTATATTTCCCATGAAAGACTCCAGCACCAATTGGCCCAGGTCCCAAACCCCAAATCTCTACCAATTATTGCTTCTCTTTACCCACTGCCACTGATAAAACTTTAACCTTGGGAATCCCCTCACTGCCTTGGGCCCAGGTTCGGTCCCTGATCAGGGAACTAAGATCACACAAGCCACACAGCCAAAAAAGAAAAGTTCTTTAATCCTGCTCATCCCTCACTGTTGTAATAACCTGCTAATTTTGTGATTTTTATTCATCTTAGGAGTAAGACGAATTAATTCATTAAGAATTAAGAAATCATCATGAATTCTTATTCATTCTTATTCATCTTCATTCTTATTCAACTGAGGCTTCTGTTATCTTTTTAAATCACAAATCACTTAATGGCTCCCAATTGCCTTAGACCAGTGGTTCTCAACCATGGCCGTGCAACAGAATTATCTGGGGTGGGGGTTCAACCAATTGTATAAATGTATGATTTACATATAATAAGGTACACTCATTTTAAGTATATAGTTCAATGTGTTTTTGACAAAAACACACACATATATGTAACTATCACTACCAATAAAGATATAAAATATTTTCATCACCTCAAATAGTTCCCATATATCCTTTGTCGGTCAAATTCCCCATGTTTATCATTTCCCAAAGAGTTGACCCCAGGCAATTTACTGCCAGCTTTCCGTCAATAAAGATAAGTTTTGCCTGCTCTAGAATCTCGCACACATTGAATCAGACAATATTTACTTTTTTGCATCTGACTTCTTTTACTCAAGATCATGGCTTTGAGATTCAGTCATGGTGTATGAATCAGTAATTTCTTCCTTTTTACTGTTGAGTAGTAGTCTGTGCTATGAAATTTCTCAAAATGTTATTCATTCATTTGTTGATGGACATTTGGATAGTTTCCACTTTGCAGCTATTATGAGTAAAGCTTCTATGAACATTTGGGTACAAATATTTTTGTCAACATGTGCTTTCACTCCTCTTGGGTCAATACTTGGGAGTGTCAATGCTGGGTCTTAAGATAACTGAATATTTAACTTTAGAAGAAACTATTTTCCAAAGTAGCTGCACCATTCTCCATTTTCACCAGCATTGTAGGAGAGTTCCAGGCAGAAAGCCAGGACAAACATAGCTCATCTCGCTTGTTTCCCTTCTCTGGCACAGCACAGATCTGTACTGCCTGTGGTTCAGTGTCTGAAAATAATCGTTTCATATATTTTGTCTAGTGTTTTCATTGTTGGGTGGGGAAGGCAAATCCAGTATCAGGAACACTGTCATGGCCAGAAACAAAGTCCACATGGGGAGCATCTTAAAAAATATGCCTGACTGGAATCCCATACTAATTAAATCTGAGTTCCTGCATTGGGAATGGGAGGGGAGTTCTTTGTGCATGAGCCTTGAGAATCACTGGCCCAGGGCATAATATTTGATCTCTTCACTAAGGCAAGACCCCTCAGCACCTGTCCTGCATCTCCAGGCTAGATGGCAATCATGCGCCCCAATCCCAACCATCTGTTATCACTTCTCCTAAGGTTCAGCCATGTGGTATTTTACCAGCATGAACATGGTATTTCAAATCCATGCCTTTCCCTGTGGTCCTTTTAGGTTCAAAGTTTATCAGGAGTACTTATCCTCCAAGACTGGGACAAAATGCCATTGGTTTTATGGGATATAAGGAAGATCCAGGGCTTTCTAAAGCAGAATGTTGTACTAATTGAACAAGATGGTTGTACCAGTTGGACAAGATGTTGGACGAGATGGTTGGATGGCATCACCGACTCAACGGACACGAGTTTGAGCAAACTCCTGGAGACGGTCAAGGACAGGGAAGCCTGGCGTGCTGCAGTCCACGGGGTTGCAGAGTGCGACACGACAGAGCGGCTGAACAACAAATATTGTACTAAAAAGAACACTGGGATAACCAGCAAATGCAAGGCTTAGTATCCGCTACCGCCATTCACAACAGGGTGAATTTAGTGGTTACTTGTCATCAGTTTTCCTCGGGTATAACACGGAATAACGATACTCACCTCCTACAGCGGTCGACAGGAGAACGCACCCAGCATGGTGCAGGCAGCAGGTGCCAACAGAGTATTTCCCTTCACACCCATATTCCACTCCTAACATTTCCTGCAAAGTTCTACTGCAAATGGCATTTACTCTGTTTATATCTCTTTTCCTCCGCTAGACTGTAAGGTTTATAATGACCAGGACTACTTTCTTTTTACCTTTGCGTCCGGGGTCATAAAAAAAAAAAAAAAAAAAAAAAAAAAAAAAACCTGGGATAAGACAGGAGTCTGAACAAATTTCAGATGAATGAAGAGAATTTAGGAGTCTCTAGCTCTAATCGCTGGAGAAGGCAATGGCAACCCACTCCAGTACTCTTGCCTGGAAAATCCCATGGACGGAGGTGCCTGGTAGGATGCAGTCCATAGGGTCGCTTTGAGTCGGACATGATTGAGCGACTTCACTTTCCCTTTTCACTTTCATGAATTGGAGAAGGAAATGGCAACCCACTCCAGTGTTCTTGCCTGGAGAATCTCAGGGACCGGGGAGCCTGGTGGGCTGCCGTCTATGGGGTCGCACAGGGTCGGACACGACTGAAGTGACTTAGCAGCAGCAGCAGCTCTAATCGCAAAGAGAGTTTACGGGGTTCTTCCTCAACACTTCACGCTTTGGGGACGACGCACCACCCAATTCTTGGCAGGGAAACGAGAGAATGTAACCGAGATTGGAAAAGTAAGGTGGCACTTTCCATCAGATGAATTCTCCAGAAGACATTGTCACCATGCGGTAAAGAAATTCGCAAGTCCGTGCTGCCCTCCTGGGAGGGGGTCACCATCCCTGGAACCTCCGAGTTTATGCAAAAACTTCTCGGAAGGGAAACTCTGAGCCAACTTCCTTTAAGGAAAGGAGAGGGACCGGACAGGTGGGCGGGCGCCGGAAGAGGGGCGCGCGGGGGCGGGGGAGGTGGGGGGCGCACAGGGACCGCCCCGCCCCGCCCCGCCGTTGCCAGGCAACCGGCCCCGGAAGTCGCGGGAGGCGCGTCGGCGGCGGCGGCGCTAGGAGCGGTGAAAGATGGCGGAGGGCGGCGGCGGAGAGGCGGGCGAGGAGGAGCCGAGGGCGGCGGGGCCGCGGCCCCCAAGCGCGCGGGACTTGCAGGTGCGGCGGGGGAATGTGTGGGGCCGTCCGGGTCGCGGCCGAGCTTCCTCAGACCCGCCCGGGGACCGAACTCGGACTCCATGGGTCTCCCTCGGGCTGCACTCCGAGCAGGGGCGTCGGGAGAAACGAGTGTCGGCGCCCCGCGCTCTCGGGTGTCCTGGCGGCGTTTCCCCTCCACCCCTCTTGCCGTTTAAGAAGCAGCTGTTGATTCTGAATGGCTTCTTTAAGGAGCTAGTTGAATGCTTCACTGGTTGACGCTCCGGTCAGACTTCTGCAGAAGGAAGCTCTGAGGTGGCCGTGGGGAAGTCGAGTCACAAGGAAGCCGGTTTGGTCTTGTTTCTCTCGAATGCTGTTTCTGGCTTATTTAAATATAAAAATAGTTCCTTTTTATCAGAGAGCTTTTCCCTTTCAGAGTGAACTAAAAAAGTATTTCACCCTACGGCTCGCACCATAGTCGTAACTGCTATAGTCTAGAAAACGTTGCACGTAAGAAACAGGGATGTAAAACTTTGTAATGCTACAGGACATTGACATTATGGCCTCAGTACCGGCGCCCCGAATCTTGCTCTGCCAGATGCTTCACGCTACTCATTTTAGGGTTTTTTGTGTTTTTTTTAACTATCCCTTTGTAAGATGATTGATAAAATTCAAAAAGTAAAGATCTGTGTGTGCTCAGTCGCTCAGTCGTGGTTTGCGACACTATGGACTGTAGCCCGCCAGGCTCCTCTGTCCATGGGATTCTCCAGGCAAGAATGCTGGAGTGGATTGCCATTTCCTTCTCCAGGGGATCTTCCCAACCCAGGGATCGAACCACCATCTCCTTCATTGGCAAGTGGATTCTTTACCACTGAGACGGCTGGGAAACCCCAAACGCCTATAGGGACTACAGTTAAACATGAATGTCACTCCATCTGCAAGGCTTGGTAGAAAAGAGTATTTTAATTCTTTATCGTCACACCTTCATTCTGCTTCTTTAAACGAATGTATATTGACCGTATGCCCTGTATGCTCTGTAACTTACTACTAAGCTCTGGGAATGCAGAGATAAATAGTACATCCACAGTTGTGGATAAATAGCACCATCCACAGTTGGTGCTGGGACACTGGAAGTGCCTAGAAGCGTGAAAGGCATTTCTACCCATTGTTTGCCAAAATAAGATACACGTGTATTTAACATAAAATTTTTAAGGTGGAGGATGATTGAGTGCCAAGATAAGCAGTGCATACAGTGATGAATTTGAAGAATGGAGTGATCAGTGTCAGCTTAGGAAAGGAACTCAATGTATTGATAAAACGTTTGCAGTGTTTATGACTCAATTTAGTAGTAGTAAGCAGAATCGAGGAGTAGGAAGGTTTCATCTACCTCATCTTGTCTATTAAAGACCAGCACCACTAAGAGGCAACAGGTGCTGTTGGCGGAAAAGTGGTGTTTCTGGTCAGGACAACTTCAGCTTGCTTCTTGACCTTGCCGCTTAGTGGTTACCTGAGTATGGGAGAAATGTCCTAACTTCTCTGATCCTGTGTCTTTATTCATAAACTCAGGGTTATGTTGATCATAGGTGTCAAGGATGAAATAAAGGAATGTCTATAAAGTGCCTCTTCAGTCTGGTATTACCCTGGCTCAGACTTGCTTACTAAATATTTGGTTCTTTTTCCCTTAAAGGAGAAAAATACTGTAACTTTCACTGGTTAGTCCATCTAATGCTATTAAGTTAAAACTATGTGACCTAATATCCTTTGTCTAATTTAAATCTATTTCTTATTATGTGAAAAATGAGAACAGTTTGGTTAATGATCACCTGATACTTGTCAAATTTAGACTGAGTCCACTGGATTAAGATATGATTACTTGTTGGAGATGTTGTTGTAGATGTCGCTAATTGTGAGAATGCCTTCCCACCATAAATTAGAAAATAAACTTTTTTTTTCCAGTCTCCTATCTACTTTTTGGTAGGTAGATAACTGATTTTTTTATGAATGTGATTTGGTATTTCAAATACATTAAGTATTAATAATGTTTCTTTTAGAATTTAATAAGAATGTAAAGAATTTGCAAAGAAACCCCAGAACAACCAAAGTAATGACATATGAAGAAATAGTGTGTGTATCAAAGGTTTAAAAGAATTGGATAATGTTCTTCTACCCAGCTGGTTTCTTGGATAGTAAATATTTTTGGATTATCTTTTATTGTTTAATCTAGCTGTGCTTATTTTAAGTATTACCCAGTTAGTTCAGTTTTCAGTAGATACTTCTTACTTTCCTGACAACTTGCTCTAAGAGTCGTTTACAGTATTATTGAGGAGAAGGGTGATGTGTTACTAATTGGAACAAGCAGAAGTACCGCTTAGTGCCTATTTCTTAGCTGCCGTGCAGAGTAGCGTTTGTCAGCCTCTAAATTAGGAGAGATTTCCTCATTTACCACACCAGGAAAGATGGATGGTTGTCCCCCAAAAGCCTCCCAGCACAGTGAGCCTCTGACTCTCTAAAAGCAGAAATTTCCTGTGGGTCCCACCTTGAGAGTAGATTTTATCTTCCTTCCTCCTCCAGAATTGGGAACATTTAAGGCGGAAGCTTGGGACAGGAGTGTTGGTGACAGTATGTAGGTACTCAGTCGTGTCCGACTCTTCAAGAGCCCATAGACTGCAGCCCACCAGGCTTCTCTGTCCATGGGATTCTCCGGGCAAGAATACTGCAGTGGGTTGCCATTTCCTACTGCAGGGGATCTTCCCTACCCAGAGATCTAACCCGAGTCTCTTCTATCTCCTGCACTGGCAGGTGGGTTCTTTTCCTCTGCACCACCTGGGAAGCCCCTGTTAAGTGACACTTGTTCAGTTACTCGGTTGTGTCCAACTCTTTGTGACCCCATGGACCACAGCACGCCAGGCTTCCCTGTCCTTCACCAACTCCTGGAACTTACTCAAGCTCACGTGCATTGAGTCGGTGGTGCCATCCAACCATCTCATCCTCTATTGTCCTTTTCTCCTCCTGCCTTCCATCTTTCCCAGAATTAGGGTCTTTTCCAATGAGTCGGCTCTTTGCATCAGGTGGTCAAAGTATTGGAGTTTGAACTTCAGCATCAGTCCTTCCAATGAGTATTCAGGGTTGATTTCCTTTAGGATTGACTGGTTTGATCTCCTTGCAGTCCAGGGGATTCTCAAGAGTCTTCTCCAACACCACAGTTCAAAAGCATCAATTCTTTGGCGCTCAGCCTTCTTTATGGTCCAACTCTCACATCCATACATGACTACTGGAAAAACCATAGCTTTGACTATTCAGGTCTTTGTTTGCAAAGTAATGACAAAGTGACAGTACTCACCCCCAAAACCTCAGTGTTCATTAGTAGTTCTGAACATCTTCAGAGCCCTTTGTCTCTTGTCCTGCCCTTCCCTCTATCCACACACATGGAGTTAACAGATTAGGTACACTCTGTTCCAGGTTTCCTCCAGAATGATATCAAAAGAAAAAGATTTCTGTTTTTATTTCTTTCTTTCCATATAGGTTGGAGTTTGGGAGAAATTGGGGTAACTTAAGTACTTACCAGGGTTTGGAATAGGCTTTGGGCCGGGCAGAGAAGAGAGTTCCATCAGTGAGAAGAGTAGTCTGGGCCCTTCATCCGCTTGGTGTCAGTGTCCCTTATCCTTGGTTCTCGGCTTTCACTTGCACCAGAGTCGCTTGAAAGGTTTGCTTGAGCACGGGTTCCTGAGCCCCACCCTGAGTTTCTGATTCTTTCGGTCCAGGGCGGGGCTTGAGCACCTGCAGTTTTAAAGGGCCCCCAGGTGATGCTGATGTTGCTCTTCTAGATTTAAGTCTGTTAAATCTTCCCAGGTGGCTCAGGGGTAAAGAATCTGCCTGCCAGTGCAGGAGATGCTGGTTCAGCCCCTGGGTTGGGAAGATCCCCTGGAGGAGGGCATGGCAACCCACTCCAGTATTCTTGCCTGGAAAATCCCGTGGACAGAGGAGCCTGGCAGGCTGAGGTCCACCGGGTCACAAAGAACAGGACTGAGGGACTAAACAATAACATTCTACCTTCTGGCAGTTGTCTCTCTAAGACTGGGAGTTCCAGTACTTTCAATCTTTTGCTATGTTGTTGATATTCTTACCCACAGTTTCAGGTCCTTTTCACACATTCGTTACATTTCCACTTCTGGAGAAAAAATTATCAGTGCTTACATACTTTATTCTCTCTGGGTAATTGGAATATCACATAATTTAGTTGTTTAGCTCATGGAAATCTGTCCTGATAATTCACAGTCATAATTATTTCACAATGCATATATTTTTATCCCTTTATTTGACTGAGATTTTTCTGTCGTTTTCTACTGGTTTTAACCAGTACATCAGTTTATTTTCTCTTCAGATGTGGTGTCATTTGCATGTCAAATAGCATTAATTAGCTAATGAATTTATACCATATGATGCTATAGGGTCATCATGGATCCTGGCATTAATTCCCTTTAAATATCATTCATTTTCTTCTAAGTTAATGATGTGTCAATAATGACTAGGACCTTTCAGCTAGCTGGACTCCCTGGTCTGATGTAATTTTCTCCATATTCCTATTTTATTAATATATGTTCCACATTTCATGGAGCCAGAAGGCATTGTTTGCATTATTCATTTATTTTATAGATTATTTGACTGACAGGGTTTGTTCAAATCTTCAAGCAAAAAACAAGGTACAAAACTACAGGAAATTTTGAATTTGCCAAAAAGTTCATTCAGATTTTTCCATAACAGCTTATGAAAAAAAACCCAAACAAACTTTTGGCCAACTCAGTATCTCAGTTTTTAAATCTGTAGCATAATTTATCTACCCATGTCTCTCTATGATTCCTGTTGTGTTGTAGTCTACATAATTTAACAAAAATATTTTGGGTGCCTGTCCAGTTCTGCATTAGAAACAATTTGAGAAGCCTAAATTATAGTAGGGGGGATGAAATAGTAAGAAAAGTACACAAGTGATGAGAATGTAATATTTAATATTTGTCAATAATAGAATGCCATATGCTATAAGGATTTAGAAAAGATATATCACTTAAGAAAACTAGAAAAGGCTTTGTAAAGGATGACTATAATGGACCTTTGACATACATAAACCATTTCCATTGATGGAGGAATAGCATAAAAATAATTCATAGAACAGTATTATCATCTCATGAGGAAATCCATAAAGGAATATGGTTTTGAAGAAAATTTTTGAAGGTAAAAATTTCTGAAAACCTTGGTTCCAGGTAATTAGAGTGTCTGTCTCTGTCCATCTCTCTCATTTATTTTTTGTGCATGGTGGGGGTGGTTGGTTTGTTTCTCCCTTTTGGAGAAGATATAGTAGGAAAAGATCATAGAAGATGTATAGATAATAAATACTGCAGGAAGAAAGATCTTGGGGAAAATGAAACAGTGATAGAAATCATTGTTGAGCAGTTTTTAATACTGCCTTCTGGGAATGGAGCATTTCCCTTGTGCTTCACATACATTATGTAATCCCTTTATTGTGGACATAAGAAGATGAGGGAACTAAAGCTCAGAGAAGTTAAATAATTTGCTTAAGCTCACACAGTAAAAACCTAAGTTAGGATTTTAATAAGATTCTTTTAGGCTACACTACACTTTTATAATTAAGGTTTCCTGCAATATTAACATGATAGAAATATGAAAGTTGACATATGTGTATGAAGTGGTGCTCAAAAGTTAGGTGGGAAAAATAAAGCCTTTCAGTTTTGTTTTCTTGTTTCTTGCATATTTTAAAGGTTGATTAATAGAATCTTCAGAAAATTTAACTTTGCCCCAGTTCCCTATTTTTCTTTTCCTACTGAGGACAGAATCCCTGGAAATAGTTTCATATTTCTCCTGTTTCTAGGAGTACTTCCTCTGAGTTTTGCAGGAGAGTTGTTTCTTGGTTTTTTTAAATTTTCCAAAGATTAAGGTCATGCCAGTTTTAATTGAATAGCCACAAGGGCCATTAAGGAAAGTCTTTGAGTTGTCCAAGGATGTCAAAAGTGGGAACAATATAACTTATACAATAATGAAATATTTTGATAATTCCTTTAAATTCCAGTTTCAAAAAGTATGCTTTGTTGATTTCATTTTGAAGAAGATATCCAGCCATATATCTATAAAGCATAATTTGGTAATACTGCTTTCTAACAGTTATATAAACTGTATATATATATATATTTCATTGTCTTTTATTTTTTAGAAGCTTATTTTCCTAAACTGTAGAAGTTTATATGTCTGGTAAACTCTTAAATAATTTTGAAATTGTTTTATGTACTCAGATTTTGAAAACTTGAAGAACGAAATGAAATATTTTTATGGGGTCTAATGAGAGCAAGCTGACATTAGTGTAAAACATCTTCAAGTATTTTTAAAATAATTATAGGTCCAACTTTGAAAATAATCTGTTACCAAATTGTTTTTGAAACTGTTGAATAGTTCATTGAAAGTAATTAAGCTATTATTGTAACTTTAATTTATGCTACTATGTGTGACATTTTAGTGAGAGTTGCAGTGGTTTTATTTTGGAAGGAAGTCATCTTCTGAAATAGCAGCCTTCATTTTTCATTAAAAATCTTGACTACTCAATTACAAGTTAATTTTCTAATCCTAACTGTTAGTATGGAGAGTTTATTTCTAGTGTTTTTATACTTTATAACAAATCTGTTGTTCTGTAGTTGGCCTTGGCAGAATTATATGAAGATGAAGTGAAGTGCAAAGCTTCCAGATCTGATAGACCTAAAGCTACAGCCTTCAAAAGCCCACAGACAGCACCTCAAAGGTAAGTTTTGTTTTGTTTTTCAAACTTGTATCCCTTTTAGTTCACTAATCCCACATTATTTTAAATGGCCTTGGGAATTTTTTAACTATAATTTCTTAAATATTTTTAGATACTATTTCTGAAACTATAATAGAAAGTGAGAAGAAAATTGTGGGAAAATTGTCTTAAATACTTAATGTTTCTATAGACATCACATAGCATAATATACTGAGTAGTAATTTTCTTGGGCACTGTGGTTCTATTTTGAGTCATAGGACTCATTGAGGATCTCATGAAAGCTATACCCTCTTTCCTCTAGAACAACATTTATGTACAGCTTTGTCAGTCAATTTTAAAGGTTTATGTGTTTCTTAAAGCCCAGACTTGGAACCCCTCTGTGTGTTTTGTTCTCCATTTAAGAATCTGTGACTTCAGGACTCTGTCTTTCCTTCCATTGGATGATGACCCATCTAATAGTGATAGATAGTATTTGCTGTTGTTAAAATCCCTGAACTATAAAAAGAACCAACAGTGAAGATTTAAGAGATGGAATCCAGGTATATTTTATTGTCATGAGTTTTCTTATTTCCATGTATATGTTCATTAATGTCTTTTTAGTACACAAATCTCATTACTAGGGAGAAACTTGAATTTCCCCATTACATCTCATTCTCAGAAAGTCTTTTACTTTTCCAGAAGTTGAAAAATTCACTGGAAATCACTTTTTTTGTTTGTCACTATTCTGCCTTCCTTCTTCCTGTAGGGGAGATAAAATGACCTATCTTTCCTTCCAGACCTGAATGGAAAGAATAACACTTATAATTTATAATTTTCACCCCAACTTTTTTTTTTCACCCCAACTTTTTATTTTGCAATTTTTCAAATACATAGATAGTCAAAAGATTAGGGTAATGAACATATGCTGTGTCTGCTCCAATATTCACCAGTTGTTTATATGCTGTAACAGTTCATTGGTGCACACACTCTCTGTTACTCAACCACTTGAAAATAAATTGCAGCCGTGATAGCACCTCATCCCTAGAGGCTGCAGTCCGCACCCAATAAGATGCAAACACTCCTTGATAATGTCTCACACCTTAGAAAATGAGCGCTAACTGCATGTTATTTAATACATAGTCCATAATCAGATACTCTTTCTTAGAGGCTTTGAGGATTTAGGAGCCATACATTTCACTGATGATGCCTGTTTTAAATCTGAATCCAGAGCATTCTTCCTACCTTTCCATTGTCTGCTTTTAGCTCATCTGTTTAATCTAAAGCTTATTACGTTGACATTGAAGAGCTGGGCCCAGATGTCTTGTAAAGTGTCCCACATTCAAGGTCACTGTTTCCTCACAATTAGATTCTCGTTAAACATGCTTGTCAAGAGTACTACTTAGTGATATTTTCTGCTGTGTATTATGTTACACCAGGAGCCGTATGGTTTCAGGTTCCCCCACTCTTGGTGCCCTGTTCACTCCGTTAGGGTGCTGACCGCCACCATCACTCCACCAGAAGGTACAGTCTTTCCTTTATTGTCTGCAGATTGGTCATCTTGGCATAGTCTGAATATCCTTCCCTTTCACTTTAGTTTATCTGATATATATATACACACACAGATATATGTATAATATATGTATTATATATGTATGTATGTATATATATGTGTGATATATATACACACAAATTTATGTAATATGTATTATACACAGACATTTATATAATATATATGTATTATATATAGACATTTATATATGTATTGTGTATACACATTTACATAATACATATGTATTATATATACACAGACATATATATATTTTAGCTGCTTCCTTAATTTGTACAGTATCCAAAACTTTGAAAGTGCTTAAAATATTAATGTACCAAAGTTTTACTCGTGAGTTATTTGACCATTCTTCCCCAATTTGAACCAGTTTTTGAATGACTTGATTTGCTGGTATAAAAAATCAAAATATTTGACTTCTTAAAATAAGATTACTACATTAATGTTTTCCTTAAAGATTCAAATATAATCCTTAAAATATTTCAATGAATCATTTTTTATTTTATGCTGACACAGTGTTGCCATTAATGTTTACAATTTGATAATGCAATTTTTAAGGACTTAGTGCCTCGATATGATTTCTAGAATTACTTACATGTCCAAAAGGAGGAGCTGTGTTAAATATATTGAGGCTTATGCTATGTTTGATCCACTTAAAATACAATTGCGAACCAAATTATTGGCCATCTTTTCTTTTTGCTAAGTGTGATATTTTTTGAATAGAAAGTATGCAGTTCTGTTGGCTTCACATTTGGCAGTGACACCTGCCTGATTTCATTGCCTGTCTGCTGCTTTGTCTGGTACAGAAATGGTCCACTTACTTCATGGTCCACCTTCTTGGGCAACTTTAAATATCAAAACATTCATCTGTTCATTGTTGTTTTAAGCCAGTATGTTTTCAGTGTGACCATCATGTGAAGTTTCTGTAGTCTAGACATAACTTGATCTGTTTTAAACAAAAGGAGGGACAGGATCTACAGAAAAGTTCACAGAAGACAGCCTGACACCTGCTTTTACATATTCATCCACAAAAGGTTCTCTGTCACAAATAGGACTTTAAAAATGTAACTCTTCTTCTTCAAAAATACAAGAACTTAAAAAAAATGTTCCCTGCAAGTCATTAGATCCTAATATGGTTTTACGAATTTAGTTAGACAGGTGTTCACAATATCTGGCACAGTGTGGGTACCTGGCTGGGCCTTTAAAGATGATTAGAAGACAAGGGGCAGAATAGGCCTAGAAGAAAAAGGTAATAGAAGTGACAGGAGGGAGCTGAAGAGGAGCAGCAGAACTTTGGTAGCCTCGTGGCCGGTGAGGATGGACAGGCGGGGTGCTACCAGGGCCTACTTCAAGGATGTGGGGCCTCTGTGTGCATCCAGAGAACCTACTGGGAAGGGCCTCGAGCTTGCTTTAATGCTTTGCTCTTCAGTTCAGTTCAGTCGCTCAGTTGTGTCCAACTCTTTGCAACCCCATGTACTGTAACACGCCAGGCTTCCCTGTCCATCACCAACTCCAGAGCTTGCTCAAACTCATGTCCATCTAGTCAGTGATGCCATCCAACCATCTCATCCTCTGTCATCCCTTTCTTCTCCTGCCTTCAATCTTTCCCAGCATCGGTCTTTTTCCATTGAGTCAGTTCTTCGCATCAGGTGGCCAAAGTACTGGAGTTTCAACTTCAGCATCAGTCCTTCCAATGAATATTCAGGACTGATTTCCTTTAGGATTGACTGGTTTGATTTCTCTGTCCAAGACTCTCAAGAGTCTTCTCCAACACCACAGTTCAAAAGCATCGATTGTTTGGTGCTCAGCTTTCTTTATGGCCAACTCTCACATCCATATGTGACTACTGGAAAAACCGCAACTTTGACTATACAGACCTTTCTTGGTAAAGTAATGTCTCTGCTTTTTAAATATGCTGTCTATATTGGTCATAGCTTTTCTTCCAAGGAACAAGTGTCTTTTAATTTCATGGCTGCAGTCACCAACTGCAGTGATTTTGGAATGCAAGAAATTAAAGTCTATCACTGTTTTCACTGTTGCCCCATCTGTTTGCAATGAAGTGATGGGAGCAGATGCCATGATCTTAGTTTTTTGAATGTTAAGTTTTAAGTCAGCATTTTCACGCTCCTCTTTCACTTTTCATCAAGAGACTCTTTAGTTCTTCTTTGCTTTCTGCCATAAGAGTGGTGTCGTCTCATATCTGAGGTTATTGATATTTCTCCCAGCAATCCTGCTTATAGCTTGTGCTCTATCCAGCCCAGCATTTTGCTAGCTGTACACTGCATATAAGTTAAATAAGCAAGGTGACAATATACAACCCTGACGTACTCCTTTCCCAATTTGGAACCAGTTATTGTTCCAAGTCCAGTTTTAACTGTTGCTTCTTGTCCTGCATACAGATTTCTCAGGAGGCAGGTAGGGTGACCTGGTGTTTCCATCTCTTTAAGGATTTTCCACAGTTTGTTGTGATCCACACAGTTAAAAACTTAAGTGTAGTCAGTGAAGCAGAAGTAGATGTTTTTCTGAACTTCTCTTGCTTTTTCTATGATCCATTGGATTTGGCAGTTTGATCTCTGGTTCCTCTGCCTTTTCTAAATCCAACTTGAAGATCTGGAAGTTCTTGGTTCACATACTGTTGAAGCCTTGCTTGGAGAATCTTGAGCATTACTTTGCTAGCATGTGAGATGAGTGCAATTGTGTGGTAATTTGAACATTATTTGGCATTGCCTTTCTTTGGGATTGGAATGAAAACTGACCTTTTCTGGTTTTCATTTGCTGGAAAACTTTGCTCTTACTGCCTTGAAATTCTTAACACATTTTGAACAAGGAGACTCCCACTTTCATTTTGGTGCTGGGCCCACAGATTACATGTCCAGTCCTGGATGCAGCCACAGCACAGCCAGCCTGGAAGGCCAGGGAAAGCTGTGCTTATGTGGAAAGGGGAAAGCCAGTATATGGTTGTACTGTAAATTTTACAATAAAATTTATAGTGATAAAAACTTTGTTTCTAGTCATAGACGCACCTCAGCTGTTTTTCTCCTCTCTGTTCTAATAAGATTTTGGCAGTGGACAAGTCTTTTAATTCCCTAAACTTCAGTAATTCTTATTTGTAAAGTGGGGTTAATGCCATTTTTATGAGGATTAAATGAGCACTTGATAAATGTTAGTTATTATTATAATACCTTTAGACAAATAGGACTGGCAGGACCATATAAAATAAAGAGTAATGGGGAAAACAGGATAAGAAGACATCAAGAAAAAAACAACTGCAGTAATCCAAATTTATGCTGGTAAAATTTAGGACTAGGATTAGGGTGGTGTCAGTGGAATGGAGGAGAAAGGGTGATATTGGTGTGGATACTTTCTAAAGAATTTATTGTAGAAACATAATGATGTGGAATAGAAATGTGATGACATGGAAAAGAGAGTAAGAGAGTGGGAGAGAACTCTGAAAAGTTCTTAATCCTAGTACCTAAGGAAAATGTGATCATTCATGGGAAGAGATAAACTGGATTCAAGTAGGTGCTTTTCAGTGCAGCAGTGGATCATAAGGAAGAGGCTCTAAAAACCTATATTTGAGAGTCATCTCTACGGAGGAAGTTGTTATCTCTGGGCAGGGACAAACGATGATCAGATGAGTTGAAATAGAACAAGAGAGAAGTAAGTATATAGGCATACTTATGAAAGAGGCGAAAGATGGATTGTGGATCTAAATATAAAAGGGAAACAATAAAATTTCTAGAAGAAAATAGACCTCAAGGCAGGCAGAGATTTCTTACACCTGTAATAAAAATTCAGAGACCGTAAAGAAGTTAGTAAATCTTTCCCTGTGCCCGGTTTTTCCTGTAAGGTCTTTCTCAGCAAGACTGAGAGGAAGGAGCTTTGTGACTGGGCTCTTGAGATAAGGGACCGGGGACAACAGGGAGAGCCTGCAGCAGAAGCTCCCCACTCCCTCCCTCCCCCTTTCCTTCTCGTACTGCCATTTAAGGCATATCTGTCAGGCTCTTTCTTGCCCTGTTGTTCAGTCGCCATGTCCGACTCTTTGTAACCCCATCAGTTGCAGCATGCCAGGCCTCCCCGACCTTCACCATCTACCGGAGTCTGCTCAAACTCATGTCCATTGAGTCGGTGATACCATCCAACCATCTCATCCTTTGTCACCCGCTTCTCCTCCTGCCTTCAGTCTCTCCCAGCATTTTCCAATGAGTCAGCTGTTCACATCCGGTGGCCAAAGTATTTGAGCTTCAGCATCAATCCTTCCAATGAGTATTCAGAGTTGATTTCCTTTAGGGTTGACTGGTTTGATCTCCTTGCTATCCAGCGAACTCTTAAGAGTCTTCTCCAGCACTGTAGTTTGAAAGTATCAATTCTTTGGCACTCAGCATTCTTTATAGCTCTCACATCCCTACGTGACTACTGGCTTCTTGCACTGACCCTAGTCTTAAAGCCAGCCATGGCAGTGCCTGGCCTTGCTTTGTTGCACGGGGACCTCTGAGAGTCAGCTTGGCAGGAGGGCTTCGGTTGGCTCCTGTTCTGGGTAAATTTGGGCCTTAGGTCCCTCCCCAGGGCACTAGGAGCTTGGAGTCCGCCCAGCCGCCCCAGCTGTGAACCAGCCTTGTTAGTGGGGGTCTGCTGGTGTCCACTGTTCTTCTCTTGGATCTTTCCTTCACGGACAGTGAGTTGAGAGCAGAGCCTCCCTTCCTTTTCCTGTTTCGTTTTGCATGTATTCATTTGGAGAAAGCCTTGAAGGTGATTCTGTCCCTGGTCTTCAGTGCTGATAGAATTTCCCCCCTCTATTTCATTTTCTGAGTCTGAGTTCAGTGTAGATGGGGAACTGGACTGGAGGGTATGGGTAGTTCAGGAAATGAGCTTTGATTTTCATCTTATTCTGAAAGTCGCCATGTTTATATTTCATTGGTTATATTTTCTGACATTCTTGGTTGGAAGAAATCTTGAAAGATAAAATAGTGTGCTAATTTATGTGAAGGAAGCTTTTAGGGGGAGATTGAAGAGAGGAGAAATGATTCACTGCATAGTTAACACATTGAGAAAATTGTGGTCTGAATTATTTACCTTTAACATAGTGAAAAAGTGTGAAAGTGTTAGTCATTCAGTCATGTCCGACTCTTTGTGACCCCATGGACTGTAGCTCATCAGGTGCCTCTGTCCATGGAATTCTCCAGGCAAGAATACTGGAGTGGGTTGCCATGCCCTTCTTCAGGGATCTAACCCAGGCTTCCTGCATTGCAAGCATGTTCTTTATCATCGAGCCACCAAGGAAACCCTTTAACACTGGGAAATTACAACCTTTAACATGAGGGGGAGGTTAATTTTTCAGTCAGAGCTCCCTGAGGAATAAACTATGTGTAGACCTGTGAATTTAGATGTTCACATTGTCTAAATCTAGAGGGTTCTTCACTAACCAAGTCCTATGAAATGTGGGTTCCTCTGGGGAAGAGACTTAGCTTCTGGCTGTCAGCAGTGCTTTCCCAGGTTCACACTGACAGATCAGCAGTCACAAAGGAGGAGGGAGGAAGAAGCAAGCTAGTTCTCAGGTGGGATGCTGAGCCTGCTACCAGCATTTCTGCAAACTCCATGAGAAAGTAGATGAATGAACTCTTTACTTCTTAATTCCTTGATCCTGACTTTAAAATTAAGTACTTCCACAAAAGCCACAGAAATGGCTCTTTTTAAATAAAAGTCATTTCCTAAGACTGTGTAGTCTTTTGCTTTAAAGTAGTGTATGCTTACATTCTGTTTTTATTCATGAACTTTACAATGTTTAAAGGTTCTATTCAAGTGAACATGAATGCAGTGGATTACATATAGTTCAACCTTCAACTGGGAAAATTGTGAATGAACTTTTCAGAGAGGCAAGGGAACATGGGGCCGTCCCTCTAAATGAAGCCACAAGAGCCTCGGGTGATGACAAATCTAAGGTAAGGACTGAAGCTTTAAAACTAAATATGCTATCAGTATACTTGATCTGCTGTAGATTTTTATATTATTTGCAAACACTGTTTCTCTAACTATATTTCTGTTTCAGATATTTCCATTATTTTTCAAAGTCTATAATCTTTCTATTAATCAAAAGTTAAAGCAGTTTCTTAACATTTCTGTGAATGTGGTGATTAAAAACCCATATATGATGTGAATAATAATTAAAAGGAATGGCGTTTTTATTTCATAAGCTACCTCACCTGAAAAATAGAAGAGCTTGTAATTAGTGTAACAAAATAAAAAGTGCAGTTCAGTTGATTCGTTATAGTTGAATCAAAGCTGCTTATAAAATAAGTATGGAGCTTTTCTTCAGGGTAATTTATACTCACTTTATTAAATTCTTCCTTTCTCTATGAAGCTCTTAATGCTTTGTCAAATATGATTCAAGAATTATAATTTTATTATAAGACTTGTTATAAAATATTAATGGTGAGTTTTAAAAGTCTGTTTCTACTTAAAAATATTATTTCAGTGTATGAATATATTTCCTAATTTAAGATTGGCATAAGTTATTTCAGCTTTTGAGTCACTAATGTTTTTATGGGAAGAAAGCAATTTACTAGAGTATACATCTCTGTAACTCTGTAATAGAACGTTTATTTTAATGTAAAAATTTCCTGGAAAGTATAAACCAGTGTGGCTAATTATAATTGATCTAGTTTTAAAATACATATCATACATTATCATACATTTTGCTTTAATAAGACTGAATTTTTAACCCACTTGCTGTGTGCTTTTAGTCTTTTACAGGTGGAGGATACAGATTGGGTAATTCCTTTTGTAAGCAGTCTGAATACATCTATGGAGAAAATCAGTTGCAAGATGTAGGTACAATAATAAAAATGAGAAATTGTCCATTTTTGCCGCTAGTTACTACTGTTTGTTATAAAATTAAAAATTGAAAACCTCTTTTTCTGTTATTTTTGAAGTATTGATTAAAAAGACTAATGTGTAAGTTTTCAGGTTCAGATTTTGTGTTTTGTATCTCAGGTGTGCCTTGCACTTAGAGATTTATGACCATTTGTGAAAGAATGTATCATTCACTGTCAAAATGAGTTACATAAATGTCATAATAATTATTATAAATGGCATACCATCATGGTATAGAATTAGCTGAGTTATATACATAGAAACATTGGGCTTCCCAGGTGGCCCAAGTCATAAACAATCACCTGCCAATACAAGACACAAGAGACGTGGGTTCGATCCCTGGATTGGGAAGATCCCCTGGAGACGGAAATGGCAGTCCGCTCCAGTGTTGTTGCCTAGAGAATCCCATGGACAGAGGAACCTGGCAGGCTACAGTCCACATGGTCAGAAAGAGTTGGACACAACACACACGCACAAACATAGAAATGCCTAAAGTCGGTCTTTGTTTTTGCTTTTTGAAATTTTGGAGTTAACCGTCTCATTTTCAACATGAGGAATAGTTTTACTTTGGAGGGTCACTGGAGATTCCATTGTGCTCCCTGGCTTGAAGCAGAGAAGAATATGAGTACAGATGAAGGGGAAGAGTGGATGTGGAGTGGCAGTGGCTTCTCACAACTTTGGTCTTCTCAGTGAATTAGAAATAATTGTACTTCAAGGCCAGGCTCCAGCAGTGGCACCTTTGATATTTTAGCCATTGTCAGTTTGTTAAGCCAAATACAAATCTCAGGAAGCACGCGTGGTTCCATTTATGTCCTCATTTGACCTGAAAAAAGTAAAGGATAGTACAAAAAGCTTTGTATATTTTTTAAATATTTGGTTGTTTTTTGTTGTTGTTGTTAATTTATTTTTGGCTGCACTGGTCTTCATTGCTGCACGGGCTTTCTGTAGTTGAAGCAAATGGGGGCTACTCTCTAGTTTCGGTGTTCAGGCTTCTCATTGCAGTGGATTCTCTTGTTGTGAAACACAGGCTTTAGAGCTTGGACTCGGTAGTTGTGGCACATGGACTTAATTGCCCCACAGCACATGGGATCTTAGCTCCCCAACCTGAGATCGAACCCATTTCCTCAGCATTGGCAGGCAGATTCTTAACCGCTGGACCACCAGGGAAGTATGTACTTCATACTGTAAATAAGTAGTAAATAATGTGTTTGAAAATTAAAATTGTTTAATGCAGACACATTCTTGTATTTCTTTTTTCTATGCTCAAAAGGTTCAAATTTTGCTTAAACTGTGGAGCAATGGTTTCAGCTTGGATGATGGAGAATTGAGACCTTACAGTGACCCAACAAATGCCCAGTTTCTGGAGTCTGTTAAGAGAGGGTAAGATATGTTACTTAGATTTTGTCTGTTACTGAGGGTAGAAGTTTTTTGTTTGTTTGTTTGTTTTTTTAAACAGGCCACCAGTCAGTAGTGCTCCACTTGTTTTTAAGAGTGAAATATGGGAATATATTCTGTAAGTGGTTGCTGGGGGGAAGGGTGTTTTTAAGTATATAAAGGACACATTTCTATCTGTAAGTCACTGGTTCTTAACTTGGTGGGGGGAGCAGTAGACGTTGGTTCCTTTTAAAATCTGATGAAGCCATGGTCCCAGTTCTGAGAAGCAGCATCGTAGTGTCATAAATTTGTGAATTGATCAGTAGGTGTCTGCCCATCTGCTAAGCCACTGTCCTGCTTACTGTTGACAGGGTGACTCACTGCATGTATGCCTGAAAGCCGCTTATATTAGAAATCTTTTTAAATGGCATTACTGCTGGCAGAAGAATTCAGAAGGTTAGTTTGAAGTTAAAATTTTTGAAACCAGATTTACAGTGCCCTGACCCATCTAAAGAACGTTGTAACTCACCAGCCCTTGTGGCTGAAGGACAAGGACTCGAGTGATTTTGCTACAGGAGCTGTTTATTTTCACTAGCTGATAAGTGATCACCCCTAAGTAGGAATGCAGCGAAAGAAAGACATCAGGCTGGTTATGAGCTGGGTAATGTGAGTAGCAGTGAAGGGCCCAGAACAAGAGGCTACTCTCCCTCCAGGAGTTGAAGGTGGGGCTTTTCCAGGCGGTGAAATTTATCCTAGCAGAGTGGTAGGAGGGGAGTGGAGGTGGAACTCTGAAGGAAAGGCATTTTAGGACATTAATTTGCTTGGATTTTGAAGTTGAATTCTCCCAGATGATGTCAGAATACCGAAAAAGGTTTCGTAAGACACGCTGTAATTGGTAAGGAAGTTGTTGAGAAAGATGGGAGGCTGTTACAGCAGGCGGTGTGTGCTGGTGGTAAATGCAAGGTCAAGAGGTGAGGTCAGGGCCATGGGCTTGGGAGCTTGCAGAGTCAGTGAGCAGGCTGGGAGCAGCTGGGGCTGGGGGAGTGCTCTTCTGCCTGGTGCAGATCAACAGGACTGTTGAAATAACGCTTACTTCAGGATGGGAGAAGGAAGGGGACCATGTCAGTGATGAGTGTGCTGTCATAAAGATCCAAACTAATTTATTATTAAATGAAAATACTCCATGAACTTTGTAGGCTAACATTCAGTCTTGGAATACCAAGGGAATGTTTTCATTTGAGCCACACTGTATCCTCAAGTTCAAATTATGATCAAGAACAATTTTAGAAAAGGTGCCTTGAAAAAAATGATTGATGGTCAGATAGTGTTTGTCAGCTGTATAATCATTGCCCCCTGCTTTATGACATATTTTAAACACCATCTTCACTATCCTCAAGGAAGTGTTTATAGATAAAATAATCAGTCTATGCATATTATGTTTACAAGTTTCATGTAACATTTATCTTAAATATGGTGAAAAAGTAAAGGAAGGTAATTTATCATGAAATTACACATATTTCATAACATAACCAAAATATAACAAAGTAGATAGCTTGGTTCCCAGGTAGCTCAGTGGTGAAGAATCCACTTGTCAATGCAGGAGACTCGGGTTAGATCCCTGGGTTGGGAAGATCCCTTGGAGAAGGAAATGGCAACCGACTCTAGTATTTTTGCCTGGAAAATCCCATGGACAGAGGAGCCAGGTGAGCTACAGTCTATGGGGTTTCAAAGAGTTGGATACGACTGAGGAACTGAGCACGCATACACACAGACTGCACACCTGTTTGCAGCCTCGTACTTATCATGTAGATATGACAAATGAGAATAATGGAGTAGTGCAGTGTGTGAAGTTAGCAACTTAATTACTATACATATACTATCGTATATGTGTGTACTCTATACTATACTATATATTATATACTATACTATATACTATACTAGACTAGACTAGACTAAGTTCCAGACAAAACAAAGTACAATCTTTCTTTGGTTTATATGGCAGGTGAGTTCCTGAGAAGTTCAAAGTATATTAATACAATACAAAAAAAACAACAGTTGCCTACAGGAGGGTGGCACACACGAATCAGACGATAATCAAAACCACCCCTGTCAGACTTCCAGCCTTACACCAGGGTGTTAGAAAGAAATACCACATTACCTGTTAGGTCCTCATGGGGATTTTCTGTTGCTGACTGAGGTATAAATGCCATCCCACAGTTTAGTGCTCTAACTGTCAGAAGCACTCCACCAACAGGATACAGGTTTTCTGTTCTCTACACCCTTGCCAGCACTTGTTATTTGTGCTCTATTTGATGAACGCCATTCTGACAGATGTGCGGTCATATCTCATTGTGGGTTTTCTTTTTTTAAGAGAGATTCCCCTGGAGCTTCAGCGACTGGTTCATGGAGGACACTTGAATTTGGACATGGAGGACCATCAGGATCAAGAATACGTAAAGCCTCGGTTGAGGTTCAAGGCTTTTAGTGGAGAAGGACAGAAACTTGGAAGGTAAAATCATAGTGAGAAAGACACTTGTCTTTGTTCAACATGAATTTTCTTTGAGAATGAGAGCAAAATAACCTAGAAAGTAAAAACTAAGATACGAATTGTGAAGACTCCTCGCTGATGGAATCAGATGTGCAATTCTGGTGACAGTGTTAGTAGGTAATACTTAGACAGCAGTTATCTGCATATCCCTGACTCTGTCAGCACCTTTACAGACATGAACCCGTTTCGTCTTCACAGCAACTCCTTGACATAGCGCCTGTCACCACTCCATTTGCAAGTGCAGTAGTTCTTTCAGAGTAGTTAAGCAGGAAGTGGTTAGAGTGTGAGGTTCAGACCAGGCACTCTGTCTCCAGAGTGCATGATTTTTACCACTGTTCCATCCTGCCCGTTTATGATTATGATTATGTGGGTTCACAGGGGGAAATTATTGATTAGATAAAACAGTAAATGTCTTAGATCATAGCTTTAAGCATCTCTCTGCTGTAAGTAATTCTTAAGCTCTTAACAGCCAAAGCAGTGTCCTTAAGTTGGTTATTTTCAGTATATTTTAAGCAGCCAAACTCTTCAGGTTATGGAAACACATATAGAACTCTGATTTCAGAAAGAGGGGATTGTCTTGGATATCTCCAGACAGTGAACCCCAGGACTTTGCTGAGCACAGTTTAGAAACCAGTGAGTATGGCATGGTGTATGATGAACTCCTTTATAGTAGCTATGACTGGACTGTTCGTAAACGTAATAACGTGTCCTGGTAAACGTGACCTTCCATTGTCCACGCGTCGTTGCAGGTGGTATGTTGAGTTGGGCCTTGGCTGTGTCGCCACCACGCCCTCTAGGGTGCCCTGTGTTCCTGTCCATGTGCCTCCTTCCTTTCCAAGTTCTTCTCAGTTGCCTTGTGCACAGTGGTTCTCTCTTCCCCTTTCGTTTCTCAGCATAGGGAAGAATTCAGTGTCAGTTCCTTATACCTGTCTTTCACTGTTATTCCATGTAATTTCACTTTGACACACACACACACATCATACAAAGAAATGCATGAAAGCTTTTCTTCTTAGAGTTCCCACCCTGCACTTTATATTCTCGTGTTTTGGGAAGTAGCTTAGCTGGTCTGAATCTTTCTAAACAGAAAGCATTAAAGCACAGAAGGAGCACTGCGAGGCAGCTTGGCATGGAGAGAAGCCCAGACCCGTCTGCCCGCGGGGTGACAGGCACCTTTTCTTCCCCTGGTTGTTGTTAGGACAGTAGTTAAAACATATTAATAGCCAACTATATAGAAGCACTGACGTGCTTAAAGATCTAATTAATTTCATCTTTGCAATAGTGCAGCTGTTTCTGTTTTACAACTGAGGGAACTTGGGCACAGAGAGGTGAAGCGACTTGCTGCCAGTCACATGTCTGACAGGTGGCAAAATCAGCCCTGGAGTCAGGCTCCTGGATCCATGCTGTTAGCCACGGCGCCTCCCTCACTCCAGAAATTGAATGTGCTACTGGTGGTGAAGACAGCGTGGAGACCTGGGAATAGGGACGCAGAGGGAGAGGGAAGAGGCCCCTTGGTTCATTGCCTCCCGTCCTCCTGTGGGCACAGTAACCCACCTTGGTGGTACAGCTCTTTCAACCCTGAATTACAAACTTGACAGGAAATTCCTTAATACTACCTAAGCAGTGACTGCAGATCATCATTTTCTCCTTTTCCATATCTTTATCATATACATTCTGAAATTGGTTCTGTAATATGTGTCAGGAGGTAGCTAAGGAAAGGCAAACTGTAGCAGGAAGTGCCAATTACTTGTCCCGCTTGGATGTATAGGTTGAGAAAGCTTTTGGATGGGAAGAAGAGCCATAATGAGCTCGATTTGTACTAGAATAAAGCACAAATGCTCATGGGGCCTCTATACTAACAGATATATGGGTTGTTTTTCTTTTTTCTTTCCAAAAGTAAGATAGGGACCCATCTAAGTCTGAATATTTGAAAGAATAAACATCAAGATTGTCAAAAGATCCCTTAAAAGATAACTGAGATAAGATTAAGATGTGATGTCTTTAACGAACTTGGCTGCATTTGTTTTAATTGCTTAACCAAAAAGAGCACTCTGTTTTTGACGTTCACTCTCAGCTTACAGTTACGGGTCATCCTGCTAGCATTAGAAGGCACTGTGGTCACTTGTAACCATGGTCCACTGGTAAGAGATCATATCACACAAGGCTCATTATATACTCATCACCATATATTAAGTTGATAAAGTAAGATCTTTAGTTAAAGTTTCAATAACAAACTCTCAAAAATTAATAGAAAGAATATACAGAGAAGGAGAATTATATAGTAGACCTGAAAAGCACTATGAACCAACTCAATGTAATTAAGTTTTATACAGTTTTCATATAACAGTAGGATACAAATTTTATTCAGGTTCCCCATAGACTGTAAACTAGGAGACACTGGAACATATATCCAGGGGTATAAAACAAGATGCAAAAATTTCATGGTCTAAAGGTATTGAAATCATACAGAGTCTGTTTATGTATCACTGTCATCACCATATATTAAATTTCTCATTACCTCTTTTTTGTAAAACAGTAACTACTTAAATCAGATGTTTAAAGTAGTATCAACTAAGTTTAAATTAATAGCTTAGTATTGATGATATGTACACATATAGCTGATAACCTCTTGAAACACTGTTTCAAGCACTGTATTACTAGAACAGACTTTCATAACATTATTATTTCCATTTTATAAATGATAGAACTGGGATTCAAAGATTAATTTACATACTCGAGTTCACACAAATTGACAAAGCTGGGATCTGAAATCTGTCTGTGCTCATGGTCAGTCTTGGACATAAACTCCAAGTTGCTTGGGTTTCCAACTAAAGACTGTTGTGCCCAACAGTTTCATGAAATTTCAAAGGGATGAAGGAGGAAGAAATCCAGAGTTAGGCTTTCAAAAGAAGTTGGATAAACTAAATTAGAATTGTAGGACCCAGAATAATTTTAATAAAAGAGTTTGCAAGAAAAATAGGATATCCCAAAGGAAGCTGTGTTCTTGCTGGTGCAGATGTGATGGCAGGACGCCTAGAGAGTCAGCTGTAGGTCTGAGTGGTGCTTCTACTGTCTGCAGTGTGTCCTGCATCTTACGTGTTCATATTTACGTTCTGACTCTTTAATTCTTCTTTCTTAGCCTCACACCTGAAATAGTCAGTACACCTTCCTCCCCAGAAGAGGAGGAGAAGTCACTATTCAGTGCAGTGGTTCTTATTGACGATTCCATGCCAACCACCAAAATCCAGATCAGGTTAGCAGACGGAAGCCGTTTGATACAGAGATTCAACAGTACACACAGGTAAGCTCAGGGTGACTTATCTTTGTAAATCTGGGTGCAGCTTGAGTCAGGAAAATTATGAAATTGCTTAGGTTTCCTTTTGAAGTAATTTTTTGACAGAAGAACTTGAAATAAGTCAAACAATTAGTACTTAAACATCCTCCGTAAACTGTCCAAATACTAATGCAGATACTACTTAGAAATAAAGAAAACTGTTAAAAGCTGTCATTTTGCGCTGTTGCTAAAACCAGGAAAAGTTTAATCAGATTTGATTTACTTTAGTAAAACCTTATTTGGACTTTACTCCGTTAAAAATTTATGATAACCCTGATTGGAAGTGAAAGTCGCAGTCGTGTCAGATTCTTTGCGACCCATTGACTATACAGAAGTCCATGGACTTTTCCAGGCCAGAATGCTGGAGTGGATAACCTTTCCCTTCTCCAGGGGATCTTGCCAACCTAGGGATCAAATCCATGTCTCCTGCATTGCAGGCAGATTCTTTACCAACTGAGCTATCAGGGAAGCCCTAACCCTGTAGGATTAATAATCTACATAGAGATTTGTAGTGTAAATAAAGTTTAATTGTGCTGTTATCAAGTATTTCAAATAAACAGTTTTAAATGTCATTTTAGCATTCATTTGTTATGCTAATAAGATACTATTTTTATTGTTCACTGTGTCCCACTAAGAGATACATTTATGATCTTAGTTGAGTTACTGTGTCTACATGAAAGTAACTTTTTTAACACTTTTCTTAGGTACAGACTCATGTTGACATAGGCTCATCTGAGGTACCTTTTTCTGGATCATGTGCTACTAAGATATTTCATACTCTGAAAAAATCAGCCCTGTAGTTCAGTGTAGTAGCATTGTTAATGTTTCTCTGATAGAATGACTCACCTGGAGATTGTGTGTATTTACAGTGAAAGTAACTGTTATGTACTCTTCAGAGTTAATCCTCACATTTTACCTGAAAGTCAAGATAAATCCATCCATTGAAACTAAAGAAGGTTGTAGCACATTTAAATAAGGATTAGACTATGTGATTTATTTCAATTATTATCTAATCTTAGCTAAAAAGCTTAAATGACAATAAAACTTTCATATCACAAATTATTTTCATCTTACTTCTTCAGGATCCTGGATGTCCGGGACTTTATCGTACAGTCTCGTCCTGAATTTGCAACTCTTGACTTTATTCTCGTGACTTCGTTTCCAAACAAAGTGTTAACAGATGAAAGCCTGACACTACAAGAAGCAGATATTCTTAACACTGTGATACTCCAGCAGCTAAAATGATACTGTCCTACCCATGCAGTAGCATGTAGGAACGGTAATGTGCCATATTAGTGAGGAAAATACTTAAGAGTGTAAAAAATTATTTTTATTATTTATACAGATAAATTTTGGTTTAATTCTTCAATCTTCCAGCTTTAGGATAGACAAATTTGGACTAGGAATAGATCTTAAGGTAACATATGTTTGAAGTTTTAGCCAAAAGGGCTGGCTTCCATTGATAGCTTTTAAATATTCAGACAAACCAATTTGATACATGCTCAGAGTTAATGTAACAGCACTTGTTTGCAGAGAAAATGAACAAAATCCCATTTTTGACAAATGCATTTGGTAAAATTTGCACTAAAGTTTCTTGATGCTGCATTGATCAGCAGCCATTAAGAAATCTTCTGATCAAACACTTTGAAATTTTTTCTGTAATGTATACTGGGAAGTGTGTCTGTATTCTGATATTTAAATATTGGATCATATAATAGTCATTTCTCCTATTAAGATACAAAACTCCTTTTTACTTGCTGATTTAGCTATTTTAGTCATGTCAGAAAATACGGTTTTGCCTTGTGTTTTATGACCATCATAAACCAGAAGCAAAGACATAAAGGTCAGCAGTTCTTGAGGAGTGTGTTCAACTGCACTTTAAAGGAGAGTAACTACAGTCCCTGGCAGCGCCTGTCTTGATCACCCCCATTTATTCATTCAGCAAGTGTTTCTGGGGGACCCACTATGTAAACTAAACACTGTTGTAAGTGCTCAACCCAGAATGTATTGTACTGCAAGACCAAACAAGGGTAGGAATGGAAGCGTGAATTCCATCAGAGAGACTGAACTGGAAGAGTCACCAGCGTAAATGTCCGTGTTTCTGCTGGAGCCAGATGTTTGCTGAGTGAGGGAAGGTGCAGCAGGAGTGAGAGAAAAGCTTATTCTTCTTCCCCAACACCATTTCACCTTTGGTCACCTCTCCCGGCTCGTCTTTTATCACTGCAGTTACAAATCACTACAGACATGGTGGCTCACAGTAGCCCAGGTTTCTTGTGCTTCTCTGGGTCTCAAATGGGCCTCGCTGGGCTACAGTCAGGTGTCAGCAGGGCACCGTTCCTCTTGGGAGGTTCTCGGGGAGATGTGTGTCCTTGCCTCCAGCTTCGAGCAGCCACCTGCATGCCTGGGCCTGTGACCTCCTCTCTGCGTCTCCATAACCAGCAACACTATCCCTCTGACTCCTCTGTCATCACATCTCTTGGAAGACAGCCGGGAAAGATTCTGTTTGTTGGGTCTACCAGGTGATCCTGGATACTCTCCCCACGTAAGGTCCATAGTAACTGGATCCTTGAGGTCCCTTTGATCGTGAAAGGTGGTGGATCACAGGTTCCTTCCAGTGCACCAGGGCTCATCTCATCCCTCTTCAGCTGGCATCCATCCCTTCACTGTGGCCAAGCCCCTCATCTTGTCATCCTTACGGCCTTTGCCTCCAGCTTTGATTCTCATTTCTTCTTCTAAGGGCCCTGGCGATTACATTTGCTTCACCTGGATACTCTAGGATAATCTCCTCGCCTCAGATGTGTGACTTAACCCCATCTGCAGGATCTCTTCTACTATATAGGCTGACAAATTCATTGGCTTCGGGATTAGAACATGAACATTTTGGGAGGTCATTCTGTCTATTGCAGTCCACTCCTGTCCCGAAGATCCACATTCCACCCTGAAAGGTGCTCAAGAGCTTCAACCCACTGCAGCAGCAGCTTGAAAGTGCAAAGTTTTACCTGGATCTCATGAACTCAGATGTCCCGAATCTCATTTAAATTATGTAAACCAAGTATGAGTGAACATCTGGTATGAGTGATTCCTGGGACACAGTTTCTCTCCATCTGTGAACCTAGAAAACCAGTTATATAATCACAACAGGCATAGAATAACTGTTAAAAAACATTCCTGTTTAAGAAAATTAGAAAATGGGGTGGAAACAGGAGCTGCCAGTGCCAAGCACTTTATAAGATCAGCCAGCTACTCTCGGCTTGAAGGCCTGGAAACAGCCTTCTGTGACTCACAGCAGCCTTTCTAGGTGTGTGACTTTCTCTCAGAGACTTTTTTTTCCTTTCTCATGAAAGGCAGCAGGTATTTGCAGCCGAGTAGTTCTATCAGCTTGTAATGTCTGTGTAATTGTAGGAGGCTCAGCCATCTTTTTTCATTTCATGTTGTCTCTGTCCCCTTTAAGAAAGCAGTGTCTACTGATGGAACATTCTTGAGACTCCTGTGGATCTTCTGTGTGTTACAGAGATTCACTCCATTAGACCACAGGCTCCTTCCAGAGCTTTCCTAGGTAACCCAGCGGTTTCTGGCTCTCTGTGACCTTCTCTATCTTTCTCAGGTATAAGCAGAAGGTAGTAGGCCACAGTCTCATCTCTCCCTAGAGCAGGCCTACTTGACAGTAAATCTTGGAATTTTAATATCTTTGCCACAAGCTAAAGATTTCCAAGTCATCAAGTCCTGTTTCCTTTTTTTTTTTTAACAGTCCTTCCCTCAACTTATTTATTTTTTCTCACATTAGACTATAATCAGTAAGAAGAAAGCAGGCTGCCCCTGCCACACCACTTAGAAATCTCTTCAGCTGAGAGTCTTGAGTTTCTGTCACGCCCCTTTCTTTCTACACAGCGGTCACAGTGCTAAGCTTCCTGCCACAGATTTGCTGGAATCTCTCTCCCTTCACTTTCCCTCAGCACAGGCCTCATTTCCTCTTGAACTTTTTTAAAGGTCCTTTTATCCAGGAACCATGTCATCACAGCCACATAGCTGTTCTCTGCCACACCCCTCACCTCCTTGGAGCCCTCGCTGCCACTCCTATCCATGGCCCCACTGCTTTGGCTCTCCGCCACACTCCTTTGAATTCTTCCAGCCTCTTTCCAAGGCCACTCGTGCACTTCTGTGTCTTTGTTAACGGCAGCACTCACTTCTTGGTCTATGGAAAACTGCACTCTGCCAGTTGACCAGAATGTGCCAGTAGGAGCTTTGGATGTCACGTTTCACTGGGGGCTCTTCAAGGAGCTGAATTTGCCTATGTGAGGCGGACAGTGGGAGGGCTCCCACACCCACCCACCTGCAAGTGTTGGCCTCACCACCGCAGAGAAAACTTGTGCTCAGTGTCATAAAAGAAGCAGCATATTCCTGAGACTTCTCAGAATAGGAAGCTCTGTTCCTTCCCGCTGGTTGAAAACAACCTGGAAAATGCAGAAGTGACAGTTCAAAAAGTCAGTCTCCGTACAGAAGGATTACCAGGTATAAGCTATGTTTTCAAGGAGCAGAGTCATATCCATATGGAAATAATCTCCTGAAACAGGTGAACATTTTAAATAAGGGCATTGCCCTGTTTGGGATTAACAAAATGGAGAAAACCTGTAAAATTATTTGAAGTTTTATTCTTGTAGTTCCTTTTTAATCAGGTGGAGTGCCTATAGATGCACATACATGAATGACTGCCGTTCTTGTATATAACAGTTTTCCAAAATAGATTCTCGTTGGGAGGGAGAATTAAACAGCCAGAGGGATGAACATTACTTTCACGTGTTCTACGAAGTGTTTGATTCCTTCAGAGTTCTCCTGAATTCTTTTTACTGTTGCGGTCACTGTAACTTTTTAAAATTTATAATCCCATCAGAAGAGATTGTTACAATAAACAAACAACCATGTGTGACGTCAGTTTTGCATGATGTGTGTAATCAAGAAAGTTTCAAGTGTGTGCTTACCAATAAAGAATGTTTTCACTGGAAGTCATTGAGAAGCCTTTTCATAATTTCCTTGATGTACAGTTTTGTTCAGGTGACTTAATGGAGTATTTTAAATGTCAGTAACGTTTCCACATGCATCTTTTTGATGAGCAGGAGGTTCTGAGTTGTAGCAGTGTTATCTCTGTGTCCCATCACAGATTCAGTTTTCATTCCACCAAAAAAAAGTGCAGATTTTTCTTCACTTTCACCACAGTGGACCTCTGAAAACATTGTCATGATATGTGTTGTTGATAAAGTGCCTCAGGATTTCTCCTTAAGAGTTTTTGTCCCTGGCCAGTGATGCAAATTAATGTGTCCAATGTTGTCACAAAGGCTAAGAAACATTTTCTGTAATCCTCTAATTTTAAAGTATCTTTTAACTCCAAGTAAACATTACGTAAAAGGAGTCCTGTTGCATACGTGTGTGTATGTGTGTGTACAGCACGTGTAAATTACTCATGTAGCCCATAAGTAACAACTAGTTATAATTTACTTATGCTTAACAATTGGGCCTCTTTAGAATTTATAGCTGTGATAGCTCTGAAGAAAGGGGAGGATGGCTTTTTTTAGAAAGTTTGAACTTGATGGTTTATTTTCTTTGAGACAAGTATTTCCATGTTGTTAAAAACAAGAGTATAGTCCATAATGGAACCCCTAAATGCTAATGTCACCAAATGTTGACTTAATTACAGCAGAGGCCATCCCAGAAATGGAATCTTCAATGAGTCTTTCGATAATCTGATCAACACTAAATGGGTCATCTGTCTGATAAACCCTGCTGGCCCCTCAAGAAAGTGACCTTGCCATAACTTTTTTTGCCTAGTGTTAGCTTCCTGTTCCCTCCCTCTTCTGCCTAAAAAATGTCTGTCAGTTTCAACAGCTTCTAGGAGCTCCTTTCTGTTTGCTAGATTAGATGGTGCCCATTCGTGAATTGTTTAGTAAAACCTACAAGATTTTTGAAATTATTCGTTTGAATTTTTGTTTTTTCACAAAATGTGTAGCAGAGACCTTCAGAGTCATTCTGAAGAGCTACAACCTTAAAATTTCCTGAGTCCGGACTAGGTGGTTTCAGATGACTTCTTAGGCCACTCAGAGGAGAGCTACAGGAAAGATGGAAGTAAGTGTGGATCACAGCATTTCTTGCTTTCTTTGGAAATAACCAACTTATTAGCATGGACTTAAGAGACATCACAGGGGCTTCCTTGATGGCTCAGTAAGTAAAGAATCTGCATGCAATGCAGAAGATGCAGGAGATACGGGTTCAATCCCTGGGTCAGGAAGAACCCCTGGAGGAGGAAATGGTAACCCACTCCAGTAAGTTTGCTTGGAGAATCCCATGGACATAGGAGTCTGGTGGGCTACTGTTGATGGGGTCGCAAGAGTCAGACACGACTGGGCACCCACACAAGAGACATCACAGTCGGCAATGTGATAGGCTTTCAGTTGACTTCTGTCAACTGAAAAAAAACACACAACATGAGAGTTACATGCTTTGGGCAAAATGACTGTAGCTGGGAGGCAGCACCTCAGCTCTGAGGAATGTGTCCATGTGATTTTGGTGTATATGTGGTGTATATATATGGTGTATACATAAGGTCGGTGTATATGTAAGGTCAGTGTATATGTGATTTTGGTGAAGGGGGTTAAGGTCTGTATATGGTTTTAGTGGAGGGGGTTAAGGTCTGTGTGTATGGTTTTAGCAGGTAGACTTAAAGTCAGTGTATGTATGGTTTTAGTGGAGGGGCTTAAGGTGAGTGTATGTATGGTTTTAGTGGAGGGGCTTAAGGTCAGTGTGTGTATGGTTTTGGGGGTTATGTACAGTGAAGCATGCATTTTGGCAGAGGCTTGCTGCTAGTCATGGGCAGGTGTCACAGTTTATGAATTTTAGTGCTTTTCCAGATAGGAAGAGATGCGAGCCTTTGGGCTCCTAAAATGTTATTTTGAAAAGAACTATCCGAAGGCCTTTCTGCCAGTTTTTCCTGGACTGCAGATGCCTCAATCCTGATCTCCCTAACTCCTTTCAGTGGCTGCTAAAGGTCAGTGGCTGCAGTGACCATTGACTTCATCCTTGTAAAACCAGGTAGCCAGCGACAGTTTTTAGTTGGCACTTCTCTTGAGTGAAGGTATGTGTGTGAGTTAGGCAACAATAAAAGAGGCCCACGAGATTAAAGATGTGGGGCAGCTGGGTTTTTTTTCCTCCGGAAATTCTCTTCTGCCTGTTCCTTCCTTGGGTGTAAATTTGCTCAGCCCTGCTGTTTATCTGTGTAGATGTCAACACCATTGTATCTGCATCAGTGACTTTCCTTACTGAACGTTGGGGATACAAGAGTTCTTAAAATGAGTGAATGTCCTTTGACTTTATGCCTTCATGTCTGCTTTTTGGTTTGTATTTTCTTTGTCCGCACAGGGCACCTTTCAATGTCCTTTTCAGAACTTTGTTAATTATAAAAGTTTCTACATGGTAGTTTGTGTATTTAATGTCTTTGCTGCTTTGTTTTTCATTTTTTCATCTGTAGGAAAGGCTAGTTTCTTATATTGTTAACAGATTTTATCATTTTTAATCATAGAATCAAGAATGGTAGGAAGTATGTTTTAGTTTCCTATCAGAGTCTATGTTGATTAGGAAGTAGCAACTATGAATACTACAAATATTCACAACATCGGTAGGCTTGGAAGTGAAAACATGAACATAGTAAATACAAGTGGGAGTCCTGCCCCCAGCCTGGAATTTTTAACTGAGTCTGGGCTTTTGAACCCAGGAGGGAGCAGGGTGAAGTAACATTCTTTAGAAAGAAATGTTCATCGTTCCTATGAATCAGATTTAACATTGCCTGAGGTGAAGTGGTCACTTTTATTCATGTAGTGAAATTATATTCAAATAAAAGTTTTATATTGGCATGTTGTAAATACATGATAAAAACACCAAGGCTGAGAGGCTTTTTTTCCTTTGAAGACCTATCATAAATGTTGATAATGTCAGTAAATCAGTAAATGTTACTGTTTGAAGTATTGTGTCCATCGGTGTCCTATGACTAATCTGATTTTATAGTCTTTTTTTTAATTTGACTGCATTGGGTCTTAGTTGCAGCATGTGAGCTCTTAGTTGCAGCATATGGGATCAAGTTCCCTGACCAGGGATCGAACCCAGGCCCCGTGCATTGGCAGCGCAGAGTCTTAGCCACTGGGCCACTAGGGAAGTCCCTGACTTTATGTTCTTTAACATGAAGCGTGTGTGTGAGTCATTGGCGATAAGTCTGCATATGTGGGAGATAACTACTTGGGTGTAACACTTACTGAGGGCTCACTCAGAGCAGAATTCTGTGCTTGGAAGGCGGCATGCTACTTATGGTCTGTCAGTGTCACTCTATTACAGTGTCCCTCAGTTGTTGCTCAGTCACTAAGTCATGTCCGACTGTTGGCAGCCTCATAGAGTGCAGCATGCCACTATCTCCTGAATTTTGCTTAAATTCATGCTCTCTAACCATCTCATCATCTGCCACCCCCTTCTCCTTTTGCCCTCGATCTTTCCCAGCATCAGGGTGTTTTCCAGTGCGTCAACGCTTCCCATCAGGTGGCCAAAGTACTGGAGCTTCAGCATCAGCCTTTCCAATGAATATTCAGGGTTGACTCCCTTCAGGATTGACTGCTTTGATCTCCTTGCAATCCAAGAGACTCTCAAGAGTCTTCACCAGCACCACAGTTCAAAGGCATCAATTCTTTGGCTTTCAGCCTTTATGGTCCAACTCTCACATCCGTACATGACTACTGGAAAAACCATAGCTTTGACTATATGGACTCAGACTTAAGCTTAAATATGATTTTTCTCCAGCGAGCCCCACACCCCCACTTCAGCTTCAACCTAAAATCATCCCCTTGTCTCTCTCACTCCCACTGCCCTGTTACTATTAGCATTGTGTCTGCTCGTCCTCAGTCGAATCCAACTCTTTGCAATTCCATGGACTGTAGCCCACCAGGCTCCTCTGTCCATGGGATTCTCCAGGCAGGAATACTGGAGTGGGCTGCCATCTCCTCCTGGGATCGAACCTGAGGCTTATGTGCCCCCTGCCTTGGCAGGTGGATTCTTTACTACAGTACCACCTGAGAAGCCAATACCAGTGATTTGTGTCCATTTATTTGATTTTTACCCCCAACTTCTAAGATTCAGACAATCTTTCCTGTTCATTCCCTCTATCAAATTATAAAACCAAAACAACTTAGTGATGAGTGTGATGTCTGTTATCCAAGAGAAAACGATCCATGTTGGGGAGTACAGGGCCCCACAAACAGTGAGGGGGAATTGGGGCAAACGAGTTTACAAAGTTTAGGAGATGCCACCCAGAAGCAGGGCCTGGCTGGTTAGGAGCTGGGGGCTTCCTTACAAGGCTGGCAGATCCCATTTTCTAGGGTGAGGTGAGCTCATTGAAGCTGAATTGAGGATTGTGGTTGGTGTACGGCAAGATTCCTTCTCAAGTGTTTTCCATAAAAGCAAGCTGGTTGAGGTTTAGATGTGTGACATTGGCTATCCCTGGGGTGGCCTCCATTTCATGGGTCTCCCTGAATGAGTTAACTTGATCACCCTGGATTCTCAGAATGTGAGTTTGTGAGCAGCAGGAGTTTTTCTTATCTACTGCTGTGTCCTTAAAACCTAGAGCAGTAATTTAAATGTAGGAGTCACATAGGAGGTGGTTCATAAGTAATAAATCAGTGAATTAAGAATGGGACTTTCTGAACATGGGAAAAGCATGCATTCATGTTTTCAAAAGCAGAAATTCCTAATAGTGCCAATAGAGTCGATACTGGTGATAGAAAACATTTGTACATTTTGTTTGGGTTTAAAGGAAGAAGAAAGTGTTAGCTCCTTTGTCGTGTCCAACTCTGTGATATCATGGACTGTAGCCCGCCAGGCTCTGTCCATGGAATTCTCCAGGCAAGAATACTGGAGTGGGCTGCCGTTTTCTGAAATGGTGGCCTTGACTCCACTCATACTAGAGTAGGAGCACCTATACCTGTGAGCGAGTGGTCTGGGCGATTTCCTAGATCGAACAGGGCTGAAGAATTCACTTCTTAGAATCCTGCAGGAGGTGAGGTGCCTCGGGTTATCTGAATCTTAGTAGCAGGTTGTGATTCTAGAAGTCTTGAGATAGGGAAAAACACTGCTCTGTTAACACTTGGTGGGACTCCCTCAACAGGCTCAGTTCTGCTTGCTTACAGCTGCGCTGGTCACTCGTCATATCAGAATTAAAATGTTGCTAGCCTTGTAATAGCTATTTATTTTACTAACATCACATAATTTATTTAAAATGTTTAGCCATTGACATTTTATTTTTGATGTAATACCCCATCCTCATGTGTTACTTTAATACTGATACCCCCAAAACATGAAAGTTGTTGTAATGAAATTTAATCACAATAAATTAGGAATGGGCTAAAATATGTGGCAACACTCGAATTAACTGAAAAGCTGCCAGAAATCAGATGACACCAGAGACCTTAACCACACATCACTTGTGCCTTTGAAATCAACCTGGTTTGAGGACTTTGGCTATGCTCTCAATTTGGCTGAACTTACAAAGAAAACTCACTAGTCATTATACATCGTGCTTGTTCTCCAAATTAACCCCATTACCCAATCTTCCACGCAAGCAAAGAAGGCAGAAATGACCCAGAGTTACATATTTCCAAATTACCTTTATAAACAGACAAGGGTGATCTCTGCAAACATGTATGAGTTTCAATGTTCTTGAAACTTTCTCAGAAGGAATGATGTTATAAAAGTCTCTTAATTTTAATATTCCTAAATAGCAACCTTTTATGTAAGTTGAAATGCTCAACAAGTGCTTATTTAATTTGCCTAAGTTTCTCTTTTTTTAACCTAAATACAAAATCTTAATTATATTTGACATGAGAAATGGCACTAAAGCTTATAATGGTAAGGCAAGTGGGTTCTTCGTGTGCAGTTTTAGCAATAAGAAATTACTTTTAACACAACAGTATCCATAGGCATCTTAATCCTTTGGTTTCATCAAAAAGGCTATATTTGATTTCAAGTCACAGCCATGCCTTGGTGAGTATGTGGCACATAATTCATTTGGTTTCATCTCCCCAGGTGCAAAGGACCACTGGGTTGTTCACAAACTAATTTTTCTTCCTGTAAGTTATTTTTTAAAATAAGATCTCCCTTAATCTATTAATGAAAGTAAAATCACAAGTGATGTTTACATTTCTAGAGATTTTTATATTTTATGACAAGCCTGTTGTTTCATACTTAACGAATAGGACCCCTCACTCCACTTTTAAATGGATGGTTGTCCAATCAAGGCTAAGATTTTACCTAAATAATTGCATTTCAGTGTTTGCAAAAGTGCGAGTACCTAGCACTTAATCCTCAGCATATGAAGCAATATTCTAAAGAATATTCAGCTAACATGATAACTCGTATTTAGTTTTATCACCAGAAACATCCTCAGGTGAATGTTAATTTATGACAATTTGGTAATTTTGATTCCATTTAATTTCTTGTGTGAAGTATTCTAATGAAGTTCAGTGCTTTGTTTTCCTCAGTGTTTGCCATCTTCCTAGCAGTTTTATCACATCAAGAATAACAGAAAAAGCAGGCAATTTAAAAGGGTCTGATACTATTTCTAGAAAAATATTATGTTGTGTTTTAAACTGTAGATATAAATATCAAATTCTTTTTCACATTGATCTAGTACAAGTATCTAGTATTCTTATACAACTATAACCCAGACTATCTTGAAAGAGCCAAAAAGATGACTAAATCTAGAACCCTGAAAAGTTCTTGATGCAGCCTTTTAAAAATCTAATGTATGAGAACATGGGGCAAAGACGCAGTATTTGCTATGGTAGGTATCACTGACTGACAACATTCAACAATATCAAAAATGCTCTTGTTGATTCCAGTTTTAACTTCTTTCATGAGATGACTCCAGTCTTAAAATTAGCAGCCCTGGATGTCAGAGGAGGAAGCCCGGCATTTCTTCCTCTGTGTATGTACAGAAAGAAGACACGAGGGGTCAAACAGTGAGTGAAGAAAAATTTTTTTTCATATGTCATCATCTGGCATAAATATCTAAGGCCACAGGCCCTGTTAATCTTTACTTGCTGATAGTAAAATCTCCTAGTTACCTTTGACAAGGTAACATTAGGACATCTGTGTGGGAATCTGGTTACTTACTATTATCTTCACCAGGGGGCGTGTGGGCCCTGGGAAAGAATCATTGTTATCTGCCTTAGCTGATTGGTTCTTGGTTTATTTATTGAAGTATAGTTGACTTACAACAGATACTAGTTTCAGGTGTATAACAGTGATTTGACTTTTTAATAAAGAGAGGATGAAAGTTAGTTGTTTAAGAACTAGAAATTACCCAAACATGAATATCGTTTAGCGCTTTTTTCTGACTTTCCCGTTACAAAGGAGGAATGTGTGCTAGTCACTCAGTCGTGTCCAACTCTTTGAGACCCCGTGGACTATAGCCTGCCCGGCTCCTCTCTCCATAGAATTTTCCAGGCAAGAATACTAGAGTGGGTTGCCCTTCTTCAGGGGATCTTCCTGATCCAGGGACTGAACCTGGGTCTCCCACATTGCAGGCAGATTCTTTACCATCTGAGCCACCAGGGAAGCCCCATAGATCAGGAATACTTGGCTAGAGATAATTAGTGTTTTTAGAGATGTAACAATGTTAAATTGTAAAACTGCTGCTAGTGTCAAAATGTATTAGGCCTTGGGGCTTTTTAGTGCAATATTGCCCATTAAACATGACCTAGATCAATGGGACCCCACTCCAGCACTCTTGCCTGGAAAATCCCATGGACGGAGGAGCCTGGTAGGCTGCAGTCCAAGGGGTCACGAAGAATCGGACATGACTGAGTGACTTTGCTTTCACTTTTCACTTTCATGCATTGGAGAAGGAAATGGCAACCTACTCCAGTGTTCTTTCCTGGAGAATCCCAGGGGCGGCAGAGCCTGGTGGGCTGCTGTCTATGGGGTCGCAAAGAGTCAGACACGACTGAAGTGACTTAGCAGCAGCAGCAGCTAAGCAGATGTCCATTACTGGCATCTTGCCCACCGACTATTCTCCGTGGAAAGCATTTAAAATGCCCCACTAAGGATCTCAACATTCAGACAACTAAGATCATGGCATCCAGTCGCATCACTTCATGGCAAATAGATGGGGAAACAATGGAAACATTTTTTTCCAATGGAGGCTTCCCATTGAAGGCTTCATTTTATTTGGGCTCCCAAATCACTGCAGATGGTGACTACAGCTGTGAAATTAAAAAACGCTTGCTCCTTGGAAGAAAAGCCATGACCAACCTAGACAGCATATTAAAAAGCAGAGACATTACTTTGCTGACAAAGGTCCATCTAGTCAAAGCTGTGGTTTTTCCAGTAGTCCTGTATGAATGTGAGAGTTGGACTATAAAGAAAACTGAGTGCCAAAGAATTGATGCTTTTGAACTCTGGAGTTGGAGAAGACTCTTGAGAGTCCCTTGGATTGCAAGGAGATCAAACCAGTCAATCCTAAAAGAAATCAGTCCTGAATATGCATTGGAAGGACTGATGCTGAAGCTGAAACTCCAATACTTTGGCCACCTGATGCTAAGAACTGACTCATTGGAAAAGACCCTGATGCTGGGAAAGATTAAAGGCAGGAGGAGAAGGGGACGACAGAGGATAAGATGGTTGTGTGGTATTACCAACTCGATAGACATGAGTCTGAGTAAGCTCTGTTAGTTGGTGATGGACGGGGAAGCCTGGCATGCTGCAATGCATGGGGTTGCAAAGAGTCAGACAAGACTGAGCAACTGAACTGAATTGAACTGAAGGGTCTCAACTCTCCCACCAAGACATTCTCTGTTGTAATGCACTGCCATAAACTTTCTTAACTCTTTTTCCTATTGTTGTTGTTGTTTTTTAACCCATGCCATCGCCCCTCCTGTTTTTCTGTAACTAAATTCTGATTACTCGAATTTCAGTTCTTGATTCTTTTCTATCTGCAGTCACCAGCTCTCACTATGGTGAATTCTATTTTGATCTTTCCCGCTTACAAAACTGTGCATGCCCCTTTACAAAACACAAGGCCACTAACAGAGACATGAGTGGCAGAATTGTAAATCATGATGTGAAAAAATTTATGGTAAGAAAAAGGTCAAGTTAGAAAAGATTTGCCCTAGGATTACAGTTTAGTTGGGAGGGGCAAAACTGCTCACCATTTCTAGCCCAAATTTTGATCTCTCATATTATTCCAGAGCCCCTTGAAGAAATGACTGCCTGCAGTTGAGGCAAAGGGAAGTACAAGATGAGCCCAGTTTATCTCGGGGGCAAAAAGTGAAGAAGCTTTAAAAGACTGACAGCATCCTGTCAAAAGGGCACAAAAGCCAGGTTGCTGTAATTCTCTCCAGCCTAGTTTGGGCCCATTTGAGCCAAATTATTAAGATCATAGTTAACTGAAAAACACTGAGCTCATGAAAATCCATAAATCTTTGTGCAGTTATCAAATGAGTCACTAAAATCCTTTTGTCACCATTTGATGTAGCCATTAAACCAACCCCTTGCCTTGAAAACTTTACGCATTTATTCTGCATTTCCAGGAAGACTGTTGTATCTCAAAACCAGTAGCCTTAGTTGATAGTAAAAGCTGTACCTAAAGAAGAATACCAGCTAATAGTGGTCTATGGTGACAAATAGAAAAGTAAAATCATCATTTCACAGTCCCCTATGAAATCACTGACTCAGACAAGGATTACCCATTGGTATTAAAATCATTGGATGATGGGTGGATGGCAAAGTGAATTTTGTGTGTGCTTTGCCCGAGTAACGTCAAAAAAGATTACATTCATCAAAGGAGGAGATCTTAACTGTACAACAGAGAAAAAAGAGTGAGGCTAAAATCATACAATATGAGGAATAAGGTCAGGATTTCCCTGGTGATCCAGTGGTTGGGAATCTGCCTGCCAATGCAACGGACACTGGTTCAATCCCTGATCTGGGAAGATGCCACATGCCATGAGGCAACTAAGTCCACGCACCACAGCTGCTAAGCCCATGTGGCAAGAGCCTGTGCTCCGTAACAAGAGAGGCCACCAGTGAGAAGCTCATGCACCACAGTGAAGTGGTCACAGTGAAGTGACCCCTGCTTGCCACAACTCAGCAAAGCCCGGCCCAGTAACGAAGACCCAGCACAGTCAAAAAAAATAAAATAAGATTTAAAATAATAATAATAAAATAACAAAAATTTTAAAAGAATACAGCAATCTCTACACTAATTCAGTGGCCAGACTTGGCACCTGTCATGGTGGATAGCCAGGTACTGTGCATCCCCTGGTGGACTGCCTGCAGTCTGCACATCTCCTGGTATGTATTCTCAACTGAAAGATTTACCTGGAATCTGTCAAGCCTTCAGATGTAACTTTCAGTCTACAGGAAGTACATAGAAGAAGTTAAAACCTACCACAGAGAAGTAATCAGACAAGCCCAGATGAAACATTTTACACGGCAAAAAAAAGATTCTTCTAGATTATAAGGGAGGAAAGGAATGCAGCTAGGTTGGTGTAACTCAGACTGGATTCTGATTTGGATAGACCAGACCTATCATATTTTGAGGGCAACTTGTGAAATATGGACTGGGTATGTTGAAATGATAATTTTGTGGTATGAGATCATGTTTTTAGCTATGTAAAAAAATATGTATTTAATGTGTGCTGAAGTCATCCAAAAATGTTCATGCTCATTAATACAAAAGCTCAGGGTGGTGAAGTTCAGGTTAGGAGATAGGCCTGGGTATGACCCCTGACCTCAGCATTCACCAGGTGGCCAAGGCATTCAGACTCCACACCTTGGTTAGCTTGTATGCTATACCTGCTTTTGATGGATAACAGGAATTATGTGGGATCATGCACCATTTAAGATGAATTTGAGCAGACTCCAGGAGACAGTAAAGGACAGAGGAGCCTGGCATGCTGCAGTCCATGGGGTCACAAAGTGGCAGACACAACTTACCAACTTAACAATAACAATTTAACAACGAGCTACTATGCCACCTCCTTCCTGATGCTTGACCTATTTTTTTTTCTACTTTACATTTTTTAAAAAATCTCTTCATTGTTCCTTGCTATTTTTAGCTTTCACTGATTTCATCATTTTCACTCATTATTCTTTCATTTTCTTTGTGCTAGGAACACTCAGCGTGAAATTATCCCTTGTCATCTCTCTCTCTGTGCCATTGAGTACTTCGATTACATAATGATCCACTTCTCTTAGCTTTTTTGTCATTGAAATAGTCAGTAACCCCTCCCACTTGGTCACTTTGTGACTCTTAGGTTAGTATCATCTTATTATCGACAATTTATAACCTCCTTCAGCTGTTTATTTCCTAAGATCATCCATCCATCCTTCCTTTCTTTCTTTCTTTCCACTCTTCCTTCTCTTTCCTTCCTTCCTCCCTTTCCTCCAACTCTTCCCTCTTTGCCTCTCTCTCGCTCTCTCATCAAAGAGATAAAAGGGAGGCCACTTTCTCCTCAATGTCCCCACACCTCTATCTCCATGCCTCCTGTATCTCACTCCTCCATGGAATCTGAGCCCACTTTGCCCCTGATGTACTCTGCTGACCCCGAATTGCTTCTGTGTCCACCGTCCAGGTCTCCAATTCCAGCTCTGACTTTGTCACCTCCAGTTGTCAGAAACAGCTGTGATGAGGTCTCCTTTAACTTCTTCTTTCTAAACCCCAAATCCTCCTTGTGATCACCAGTGCTCACGTTCTTCAGCTGCCCGTGCTTAGCGTCTGGTCCCACCTGTAAAAATTTACATTCAACTGGCTTTCTTAGTTTTCCAGTAACTTACTGAACTCTCTCATTTGATCACAACTTTGTTGTTTAGTCGCTCAGTCATGTCCAACTCTGCAACCCCATGGATTGTATCCCACCAGGCTCCTCTGCCCATGGGACTCTCCAGGCCAGAATACTAAGAGTGGGTTGCCATTTCCTTCTCTAGGGGATCTTCCCTACCCAGGGATCAAACCCCCATCTCCTGCATTGCAAGTGGATTCTTTACCACTGAGCCACCTGGGAAGCCCTTGATCACAGCCTACTTGTCCCTTATTTGCACATAATGAATTCTTTTCCATGTTTTCATCACATTTGCTTTCCAATTCTTACAATTTCTATTAAAAGAACCAGAAGCGTTCTATTTTCTGGAGGCAATTCAACCCAAGAAGACTGACTCTTGTTGACAGATAAAATGAAAATGACAACAGGGCAAAGGTCATTCGTTCCTTTTAAATCTCCTACCTATTGCCTTAGGGATCCGAATATACAGATCAATACATAGTCACTAATACATGGCAAACCAAGCTTTTTAGAGTGTAAGTCAGCAGAGGTTCTCCCCGCCCCCAGAGTGAGTAAGCATGCTTTACGGCAGTTCTGGGGGTCCACGTCACTTGCATGAGCCTGGTGGAATAAACATCACTCTGGAACCAGATCTCAGTTTACCCCCTAAGTGACTAGTATTCTTGCCTGGAAAATGCCACGGACAGAGGAGCCTGCTGGGCTACAGTCCATGCGGTCACAAAGAGTCTGACACTGAGCATGCATACATGGCCCTGGAAAAGTGACTCAGTTTAATCCCTAAGTAGCCCTGGAAAAGTGACTGAGCTCTTGTGTATTCATCTATAAATTTAAATATAATCTGATAATGTCTCCCAAGGGTGAGAAAATTAAAAGTTGTGTCAAGATAATTTGTCATTGTTCTTCAGTTGCTAAGTTGTGTCCAATTCTCTGGGAACCCATGAACGGCACACCAGGCTTCCTTGTCTTTTCACTATCTTCATAAGCAGTTTGCTCAAACTCATGTTCATTAAGTCAGTGATGCCATCCAACCACCTCATCCTCTGTCGCCCCCTTCTCCTGCCCTCAGTCTTTTCCAGCATCAGGATCTTTTCCCATGAGTCAGCTCTTTGCATCAGGTGGACAAAGTATTGGAGCTTCAGGTTCAGCATCAGTCCTTCCAGTGAATATTCAGGGTTGATTTCCTTTAGGATTGACTGGTTTGATCTCCTTGCAGTCCAAGGGACTCTCAAGAGTCTTCTTACTTTCATTTAACTGGTTGGATTGATGAACAGACACCCCGCCACCCCACGCTTGACATTTCTGTCCCATACTGCATTGATGCAGATGTCAGATTAGACAGTGGTTTCCTCACCCACCCAAGCCTCCCAGAAAATCAAAGCTCAGCAAAAACAAAACTCCCCACACAAGGTCTTCTTTCTGCAGCAGCCAGCACCAGTAAAAGGAGACTGCAGGGAAAGGAGAATGAAATTTTACAGCCATACAAACAACCTCAGTTGAACATTCAACAACTATTTTCAAAATTCTTTTTTCCCCGTCCATCCCTAGGGGTTTTTCTTTGGCCACCTCGCTCCATGTCTCACTTTCCGGCTCAGGCCATCAGGCCAGCTCTGTGCTCCCTGTTTGAAGGTCAGTGCTCCCTGGAACCCCAAATTCTCTAGTAAGTGGAGCAGATCACCTCTTTTCTGTCTCTAATCCTAAACTTAGCCCCTCAGCTGGACCTGTGGAAGCCCTCGGTGAAAATCGGTAGACAGTTAATTCAGTCAGATTTGCCTTCCTTAGAGGTAGTGAAAAGCATGCTGCCCATCATTACATAATGATTTGGACGATCATGAAAGTGTGGTCATAGTATCTCAGTTAATTTTTAATGGCATTTACCTAGAGTTCATAGACCTAAGAATAGAGGACTCCCTCAGCATAAACATAAGAAGAGGAGCACACACAGGGTCAAGGCTACATGCAAATGCAGTTTGGTTTTGGTGTTCCCAAATAGCTGTAGTGCTTTTAAAACAAAAAAGAGTGGGGAGGGGCTTAATAAATACTGTTCAAGGTCTCCTCTTATCAGTAAATGGCCTTGATCTTGGCTATTGGGTTCAGAGTTGAGTGGGTTTTGTATGTAACCTCCTGTGGCTTCTGTTGATTTTGGAGGTTTTATGATTCTTTGGGGCCAGTTCTTGCCATCTCTGAGCTTTCTGACATACACACAAGTGCACACTTCACCTCTACTGAGATTTCTTTGTCCTTCATAGATATAGTTAGGAGTTTACCTCTTTGTGTCAGCCTATTATTTGTAGGCTTTGAAAAGTATGTCATGTCAAAGTGAACCAAAACAAAGAGAATAAAATAATACTAAATCAATGAACACAATCTCAATAGAAATAACTTTGGATCCTCCTGTTTTATTTGAGATAGGTATTTTCTAAACACCTATAGAACCTAGTATGTGTCCCATATAAGATGAACTGGGTGTGAACTGGAGTCTGGCACATGGAGAAAGTTCTTGCTTTCTCTGCACTTCAGCTAAGCAGCCAACAAAAACAGTATCCCCCATGATTTCAGATGATGCAATCAGCTTTCCAGTTAAGTTCTGTAGGTTAATGTGTGGCAGTGGGCTCACTGGATTACATGTTTGATGTGGTGTATTTCTCAAATGTACATGTCTCCTGTGTGTTTCCATAGGAGTTGTGTGGTCTACAGTTTTATGACTGTAACCTGAATCCTAGTCTTTATTTGCCACTAAGAGACCTTAGACAAACCACCCAATCAAGTAAAATGTTATACAACATAATAAATTATAGTGCATCTATCATCATTGATTTAAGATCACCTTGCTTTGCTCACTACTATCTATAAAGGAAGGATTACTCCTTTTCATTTTGCTAAAATTTGTTTACATCTTAAGGAGTCTGTACTTTTTAAATGATTTGGAATTTGATGAAAAATAAAGTCACCCTCTTGGTTACTATCATGACCTTATAGTCATCCCCCCAAACTCCTCTTATCATTTTATTATAATAACCACAAGCAGACTTAGAAGCCTACTTATTTCTCCCAAAACAGGAAATCAGTGTTGATCAGTTCTTTAAAGATTCTTTCAACTTTCAAATGCTTTGGAGATTTCTTGAGAACTGTGACCAGAATGGAAAGAAATAAAATATAAATGTAAGGTATTAATCATTTATGCTCTCAGTTTAAGTATTATTTGAACTTTCTTTGGATGAATTGTCTCATATTTAGCTCAGATTAACTCCATCTGTGCTATTCTCCCTGTTTGCCTAGCTTTTTCAGAAATATCTGAATGTTTGTTTGGTTTTGGTTTGTTTTTTTTTGGTTTTAGTTTTGAACTAGACAGAATTGTCCAAACTCACAGATAAACTTAACTTACTGTGTACAGAAAGCAAGATTTCTATGTGAGCAAAGCTTCTTTGAACCAAGCCTTCTATAATGAGCATCACTTATAATGAAACAAATCCCAGAGTGCACGCAGGCCAAAGGGAGGGAGAATCAACCCGACTTCTCAAAGACCAATTATCACCTTTAGTCTGCCACAATGTCACTTTCCAGAAAAACCATCTCAAACATTTTTACTTAAAGTGTCACTTCATAAAACCAAGACGGATTCTAAGAGTGACAGAGGCAACTTTTGGTTTAAGATGCAGAGAACTTTTTCTTTGTTTTGGAATTAAGTGGTAAAGAGCCCGCCTGCAATGCCTGACACACAGGGGATACAGGTTCAATCCCTGGTCCAGGAAGATCCTGTGGAGGAGGAAATGGCAACCCACTCCAGTATTCTTGCCTGGTAAATCCCATGGGCAGAGGAGCCTGGAGGGCTACAGTCCATGGGGTCAGAAAGAGTCAGGCACAACTGAGCAACTGAGCACACACACAAATGTAATGTAATATGTAATGGTATATAGCACAAAGGCAACGCCCTACCTGGGGCACGCATTTTCCTTGTTATTACAGCTTCAGAAAATACTCACTCCAGGCTAGAATAAGTTATTTCAATAGAATTTGTGGCTGGTTGGATAGGGAGAAGAAATAATTTTTCTGAAATCAACTAATATTTATATTTATATCCAAAAGTAATAGTGAACCCTAAAAATAATGTCTCAGGGCCTGCTAGTTGTGCTTTATCTACTTTAGTAAACAACTAACACTTGTTCTTATTTTCAGTCTAGTCTCTCCACTAACATCTGAGGACCCTCTAATAGCAGCTAGTCACTGCTATGAAGTACACATCGTGCGGTATTCAAGGCTTTGCAGGTAAAAGTCATCTACAAAACAACAACCCAAGCAAAACTGCTCCATCTTTTCAGGCTGCAGGTCATGCCGCATGCTTTGTCAGCTTTGGAATCAAGCCACTGACCGAGGTAACAATCATGTGAACAGACCTAGTGGGTATGGGCTCCCCAGTATGTGTGTGTGAAAGGGTGACTGGAGGGCAGAGAGGGCCGGCACCTGGTGAGCTGGTTGGCTTCTGGGACCCTGGGAACCCCCAGACCAACTGCCCTCAGCGCCAAGCAGGCCCGTCCGGTTACCCTCATGTGTACTGTGCTCACTCACCCTGTTATGTCTGACTCTGCGACCCCATTGACTGTAGCCAGCCCCCCCACCCGGCCCATGCTCCTCTCTCCATGGGATTTTTCAGGCAAGATTACTGGAGTGGGTTGCCATTTCCTTCTCCAGGGGCTCTTCCTGACCCAGGGATTGAACGGGAGTATCTTGCATTGGCAGGTGGATTCTTTACTGCTGTGACACCCGGGAAGCCCACCCCTATATGCCAAAACAGAATGATTTTCCATGTGTACCATGAATGGGAGAAAAATAGTGGATAATAGCTAGCATCAGATTCTTAAGCATCTGGGGTAAAAGGTTATCTAGTGTAACATCTAACTCATCAACAGTTAGATTTGTTTTCTAACAGCAAGGTTCCATAGCATTCATTTTACCAGTTGATTTTTTTGTTGTGGTGGTGGTGGCAAATACACAAAAAATTTACCATCCTGACCATTTTTATGTGCACAGGTCAGTGGTATTAAGTACATTCGCATTGTTGTGCAGTCAATCTCCAGCACTCTTCATGTGACAAAACTGAAATTCTGTACTCCTTAAACAATTTCCCAACCTCCTGTCCCAAGTCCCTGGCAACCACCAGTTTCCTTTCTATCTCTACAAATTTGACTACTATGAGGACTTCATGTATGTGCGTGCTAGGTTGCTTCAGTTTTGTCTGATTCTTTGCAACCCCATGGACTGTAGCCCACCTGTCTCCTCTGTCCATGGGATTCTCCAGGCAAGAATACTAGAGTAGGTTGCCATTTCCTTCTTCAGGGGAATCTTCCTGACCCAGGGATCAAACCCATGTCTCTTATGTCTCCTGCATTGGCAGACAGGTTCTTTACCACTAACTCCACCTGGGAAGCCCAAGAACCCCATGTAAGTGTGATCATACAGTATTTGTCTTTTTGTGACAGGCTCGTTCACTTAGCAGTGTCCTCAAGGTGCTCTAGCAGGTGTCAGAATTTCCTTCATTTTCAAGACTTAATAGGGGAATTTCCTGGTGTTCCAGTGGTTTAGATTTCACCTTCCAACACAGAGGGAACAGGTTTGATCTCTGGGCAGGGAGCTAAGATCACACCTGCTTCTTGACCAAAATACCAAAACATGAAACAGAAGCAATATTGTAACAAATTCAGTAAATACTTTAAAAATGGTCCACATCAAAAAAAAAAAAAAATCTTGAAAAAAAACCTGACTAACATCCCACTGGGTATACTTACCACACTTTTTTTTAACCTATTGATGACTCTAGATGTTTTTTTTATCATTGATACAAACGTACTTGACCTTCTGGGGCAAGATCAGGGTATCTAGAAGCCACTCATGATCCATTTTCATTTACATCCCTCTTAATTAAATGTGGGCTCACCAGGTGGCCCACTGGTAAAGAATCTGCCTGCCAATGCAGGAGACGTGGGTTCATTCCCTGGGTTGGGAAGATTCCCTGGAGCAGGAAATGGTAACCCACTCCAGAATTCTTGCCTTGAAAATCCCATGGACAGAGGAGCCTGACAGGCCATATAGTCAGCCCACAGGGTTGAAAAGAATTGGGCATGACTGAGCGACTAAGCACAGCACAGCACTGCATGATTTACATATCCTTTCTCTTGATGGATTGGGGGATGGAGAAGGATCCTAAAAATCTAGAATTCTCACCCTGCCATGACCTGAAGAAGACATGCTTTGGGAAATGGCCCCTGTGCCTCATGTGTGATCCTCACAGGGGCTGAAGGCTGGCCTCTGACCTGCCATCTCCCTGCCTCTCCAGCCTGGCAGGCGCCTCCAGAGTGCCCTTCACATTTTCTGCACTGGCAGTAGCATGTTTTCAGGCCTGGTGGGGAGGCATAGCCTCGCTCAAAGGTCAGAAGCGACTGGCAGAGAGATGTTTACTTTGACTTTAGTTTAATTGGAACCTTGTAATCTTGGGCTCAAATGGACAGTTCTCAAGTATATCTTTTCTTAAGGGCAAACTCAAGAGGTTCCCCCATCTCCTCTTTTCTCCAGGAATAGAGCTAAAAGGGACCGTCAGAAGCAGCTCAGAGATGCCGCTCTTTGGGTTCTGTCTTCTAGGACTTTTCGTGATTAGATGTTGGCTTCTCCAGTCTAGCACTGCCTTTCATCTGAGGCCCTTTCCACAAGAAGGGGGTCTATTCTCTGTCATTCTTGACGTTGAACTATATTATCTTTCCCTTAGTCCCATCTCCTCCCCCATCCCAATACATTTCATGCACTTAAATGTATTGCCTACGATGTAAACTAATACAGAAAGTTCTCATTTTTACTCCCCAGAACATTCTGAAACCAAGGGCAGTAAGCAAACCTTTGTAATAATAACTAGAACTTCTGTAAGGCTTCCTGAGTGCCATGCAGTGTTTTAGGCACTCATTTATTCCTCATAACAGCTCCATGAGGCTGGTGCTTTATATAGTCCCCTTTTTAAAGTAGTTCCATAGACAGAGGAGCCTGGTGGGCTACAGTCCACGGAGAAGCAGTGTCAGACACAACGGAGCGACTAACACTTTCACCTTCACTTTTCACAGTTTGGGACATTTAGGAAGGTCCATATCATTTACTTGTTGCTGTTCAGTTGCTCAGGTGTGTCTAACTCTTTGTAACCCCATGGACTGTAGCACACCAGGCTTCCTGGTTCTTCACAATCACCTGGAGCTTGCTCAAACTTGAGTCCATTGAGTCAGTGGTGCCATCCAATCATCTCGTCCTCTGTTTCCCCCTTCTCCTCCTGCCCTCAGTCTTTCCCAGCATCAGGGTCTTTTCCACTGAGTCAGTTCTTCACATCAGGTGGCCAAAGAATTGGACCTTCAACATCAGTCCTTCCAATGAATATTCAGGGTTGATTTCCTTTAGGATTAACTGGTTTGATCTCCTTGCAATCCACGGGACTCTCAAGAGTCTTCTCCAACACCACAGCTCGAAAGCATCAATTCCTCAGCACTCAGCCTTCTTTATGGTCCAACTCTCATGTTCATACATGACTACTGGAAAAACCTTAGCGTTAACTATACAAACCTTTGTTGACAAATTAATGTCTCTGCTTTTTAATATGCTATCTAGGTTTGTCATAGCTTTTCTTTCAAGGAGCAAGCATCCTTTAATTTCATGGCTGCAATCACCATCCTCAGTGATGTTGGAGCCCAAGAAAATAAAGTATCACTGTTTTCATTGATTCCCCCATTCCCTTTTCCAGGGGATCTTCCCACCCAGGGATCAAAGCTGTGTCTACTGCATTGAAGCAGATTCTTTACCATCTGAGCCATTGGGTAAGACCGTATGTCATTTAGTAACTTGTGGTTTTGCCAGCTGATATTTATGTACAGGAGTGAGGCACTTACCTCATGAGTAGACACCTGATCATCAAACCAGCATCACCGTCTTAACTCTTGTGGAAGGTTATGTTTTATGGAGGAATTACATGTCACAGTGGTATTTGTAAATTTGAAAGAAAGTATTAGTGAGAGTGTTAGTTCCTCATTTGTGCCCAGCTCTTTGTGACCCCGTGGACTGTAGCCTGCCAGGCTCCTCTGTCCATGGGAGTTCCTAGGCAAGAATACTGGAGTGGGCTGCTCTTCCCCTTCTGCAGGGGATCTTCCCAACCCAGGGATCGAACCCAGGTATGCTGCATTGCAGGCAGATTCTTTACTGTCTGAGATACCAGGGAAGCCTGGTTTTGTAAATTTGTTAAGTTTGACTCGTCTTAAAAGTACGTCTCTAAGTGCCAAGGAAGCACTTAATCTGTTTATTGTTATTCTTTCTTCTCAGAGTTCCTTGCCTTGCATCATTTTCAGTTTACCATCTAATTTCAAGATATTTTATTATTTAAAAATATTTTTCCTACCCTTATTTTATATGGATGCAAAGCACTAGTTAATTGCATGTGTGTGTGTGTGTGTGTGTACATGTGTGAGTGTGTGTGCACATGTGTGAGTGTGTGTGTATGTTTGTTTCAACCAGGCCATATTTGGGCAAGAGTTGGGTTTTCTACATTTACCCATCAGCCCTGCCCCTGCCCTTAAATGACTTTAGAGTTAAAGGGTACCTGATTTACCAAAGATACAGCAGTGTTTACATCATTTCACCTGAGGTAACCAAAGCAAGTACTTTGCAAACAACTACTGACCTCAGGTCCCTTGCCAGAATTTCAAACACAATGAGACAGCATTGGAAGAGAGCCAGTGACAGTTCTCAGTTTGGAGCACTGAGCCCCAAAGTTGTTTTTCAGGATTTATACATCATACAAGTGTTGTTAAGGGCACAAGAATTCTGATGAATAAAGCAAACAGCTTCCCAGAAAACAACCCCTGGTGTTTTGTAAGCGAGCAGTCAGACAGAAGCAGCCATCTTGTCCCTGAGACTGGGCCAGTGCCAAAGAGCGTTTGTTTCCAGGCCTGACAGCACCCTTCTAGAACAGCCTCACCCTTCTGTGCCTGCAGGTCCTCTCGCCTAGGATGAAGTCTGTTCATTCTGAAAGTAGAAGTGACACTTTAAATACCTCCCCACCCTGGGAAAAAAAGGATCATGTCATTTTAAATCCACCCTTAGGTTTGTGGGTGTTGAAATTAGACCCACTAGGGCTTCTGACATGATTGGACTAGACTCCAAGCTTCTTGCAGGCAGGAACTGAATCTTTTCTTTCCTATAAATCACCATTCCTGACACCAGCAGCTCTTCATTCTCTCATGCATGAAAGATGGATGCCATGAGATGAGCAAGGGACCACCAAAGATACCCCTCACTCCATGCTTTCACTTTGCCTTGTTTTCAGGCATCAGACTCTGGGTTCGTCCAGAAGTTCAATGGGGGTCATTCTTGCCATGGTCTGAGTGCAGTTTGGAAAGGAATTTCCAGACACAGAATATTTTGGAAAGAAATGAGTCCATTAAGAATGAAAAGCAGAGATACTGAGGGCATTGCAAGCACAGTGGGCCAACTTCCTAACAGACCAGGGAGAGCTGATCCCCTTTCATGGGTTATCAGCCAGTTTTTATAGCCTCAAACCAAAATTCCTGCTGGAAGGGTGGCATGAGGTGATTGGTTAGGGTGGGTATTTTTACCTAATATGGGGTCAGGTTGCTTCCCGATTTAGATCAGGGGGGCTCATGGCAACAGTCGCAATGGGGCTCAGTCATTTCTGAGATGACCTTTCTGTAGGGCTCTGCATCTGTGGCCTTGGTTGAGGCCTTGCACCTGTGACTCTGGTCTAGTGCTTCACAGTTCCAGTTACATGAATGCTGTAGGCTCCGGGTAGTTGCAGTATTTGTTATCTGCTAGCTCCTAAGGGATTGGAGAAGGAAATGGCAACCCACTCCAGTATTCTTGCCTGGAGAATCCCAGGGACGGGGGAGCCTGGTGGGCTACAGTCCATGGGGTCGCTAAGAGTTGGACATGACTGAGCGACTTCACTTTCACTTTTCACTTTCACACATTGGAGAAGGAAATGGCAACCCACTCCAGTGTTCTTGCCTGGAGAATCCCAGGGACGGCAGAGCCTGGTGGGCTGCCATCTATGGGGTCGCACAGAGTCGGACACGACTGAGGTGACTTAGCAGCAGCAGCTCCTAAGGGACCCACTGCCTGCAGGTAATACAAGGTACAGGTGAGGCTGAGGCTTGCTCTGTGGTCCCTGTAGTCCTGCAATCACCTGCCTACCCAGTAGAACCTGGAGCGGGGAGAGGCTTCTGCATGCATAGATGTTTATGCTTTGTTTCTGAACCTTGGGTTGAGGTGAATGAGTGGTAAGTTGATCACACAGTAACAAGGATCTGTGTATTAGTTGCTCAGTCATGTCTGACTCTGTAACCCCTTGGACTTTAGCCCACCAGACTCCTCTGTCCTTGGGATTCTCCAGGCAAGAATACAGGAGTGGGTTGCCATGCCCTTCTCCAGGCAGGAATACTGGAGTGGGTTGCCATGCCCTCCTCCAGGGCATCTTCCCAACCCCTGCAGAGAACCCAGGTCTCCTGCACTGCAGGCAGATTCTTTACCATCTGAGCCACCAAGAAAGCCCCCACAAGGATCCGGATCAGACCAAATCCATGTTCCCATCAAAGCCCTAAGCTCCAAGTGGGAGAAAGGGATTCTCAGCCTCTCCTTCATCCTGAACAAATCAGCTGGGTTTCGGGATTCTGAGTTCCTTTCCCTAGGAAGTAACAGAGCAGGTGCCAGCCAGTTCTGGAATGTGCCCCTCCTCAATGGTCTCACCCCACCCGCATCACAGCAGCTCATCAGTGCCTTCCGGAGAGGAGTTTTGGCAAATACTTGGTTCATTGTGACCCTTGGGTCAGCTGCTCAGCAGAGCCGTCACTGGTCTGACTTTGATTCTGATGCTAGATGCACACAGGAGAGCAGGCTGAGGTCTGGGAAGTGAACCTCGGATCTGCTGCCTGAGAAGTTGTTCCAGGCTTTGAAGAGCAAGCTGTAGGGGGAATTGTGAGGAGTGAGTTATAGCACATGTGATGGGCTGGAATTTCAAACACAAAATGTCTGTGAAAGTAAATACTGAGGAAGATCTGAAGGGAAGAAACAAGAAAACAGTGAGGCAGCCTTGGTGTCAGAAAGGCTGGGAGGTGCTAGCATTCCAGTAACTGATCACGATGCCAATTTCCTTCTCACTGATGCAGCCTCTGGGTGGCTTCTCTTCATCATGTGCTTGTCTCTCACCAGCACCTGAGGTCACCATGGCAGAGGAGAGAGCAGCTGCGCGTCTTGGAGGGGGTTTCTCAAGGCCAGGTTGGGAGTGTCCGCAGTGCTGGGGCCTTGTCCTGTTAGCCAGAGCCGGGTGAGTGGCCCTAGCCCGACTGCGAGAGGCAGGCGTTGATGGTTAAGAGGACAATGAACAGCAGCTGATGAGCCCATGTCATTATCCACAATTATCCACCTTTCTGATCAGTTCAGAGCAGATCCCTTCTTCTTGAGCTAAAAAGGGGCTTCCCTGGTAGCTCAGACAGTAAAGAATCTGCCTGCAGTGCAGGAGACCCGGGTCTGATCTCTGGGTCTGGAAGATCCCCTAAAGAGGGGAATGGCTACCCACTCCAGTATTCCTGCCTGGAGAATTTAGGAACCAGGCTGGGGCAGGAGCTAGATAAGTGCAAGGAACCAGTCCCATTCAGCTTGGGAAAGAGTGGGACGCAGACAGTGGTTCCCAGAGCATCTGGGAACCTGAAATATCCTGAAACTCCTGTGAGACTCGGTGAAGACCTTCCAGCACAAGGTGGGGGCTTCTTGGCTGTCTGTGTATCTGACATGGGAGCTGGGAAGGGCATCTTCTTTGGGAGCTTCACAGTCATCTCAGCCAGCCTCCTGTTCAAGACCTTGAATGTGGAATAAGAGTGCCCTTGATGGAGGCTATGTATGATGGCATTGGCATTTAGGGCCCCGAAGGAAAAAGTAAAATTCAAAGTGATGAGACTCGAGGCTTCTTAGTCAACCGCCCCATGCATACCCGTATACACCCAAACACACACAGAAGGATTGGTGGTTGAAGCTGACCCAGGAGCCCAGCCCCCATGTTCACTCCCCCCACCATCCCCCACCCCTTGTGACGGAGCCTGCTCTGCCTGTCCCAGCACAGCTCTGTGGGCCCTGCCCCATCCCCTTGACCACAGGCAGCACTACGGCCTCCTTAACTTTCTTCTTGCTTCCTCTCCTTTCTCTGCTCACATGAGCTGAACCATGCCCTCCCAAAATTCATACATGGAGTCCCTAACCCCCAGCACCTCAGATTGCGACTGTATTTGGAAAGACAGTCTTTAAACATGTGATTAAGGTTTAATGAGGCTGTAAGAGGTGGAGGGGGACATAGTCCAACATCACTTGTTCCTTGTAGGAAGAGGAAGAGATACCAGGGATGTGACTGCACAGAGAAAAGACCGTGAGGTCTGCAGGCCAAGGAGAGGCCTGAGGGGAGCCAGACCTGCCTACGCCTGGATCTTGGATGCCCAGCCTCCAGAACTGTTGAAGCCACCCAGCCTGGTCCATCCCATTTTCTCATTTTTCCTCATGTCCTGTTAGCCGTGTCCCTCACCTCTCCATCATTACTGACACAGCTAAGCGGAAAGAAAAGAATATGGTTAAGCTTCACAGTAAGATAAGTAACCTTCTGTCTCTTGTTTCCCTCAGCTACAAAGTGAGTGTCCATAACCTGGAGATGCCATGATGCTGACCACCTGCTATAGATGTACCGAGGTAGCCCCTTTACAGACATCGTGTCCCATCTCCCGTCCTCTTTTGAGACCTCTGTTTTCAGGGTAAATTAATACTATTTCTTAATTGATTTGAGCATTTTCTCCTCTTTTTCCTTGCATTGCAGAATCATTCAGAACAGAATGACCGGCAGGATGTGACAGACTAAATTCGGTTTTTGCATTTCTCTGGAAATTTAAGTCTCTCTTCTAACATAGTTTCTTCCATAAACTATGCTCAGAGTTCCAAACCTTCTAGTCACAAGTGAATCTTTGGAACATACTCCTTATACATTGTGCTGTATTTTGCTTAGTCGCTCAGGCCTGTCTGACTCTTCACAACCCCATAGAATATAGCCAACCAGGCCCTTCTGTCCATGGGGATTTCCCAGGCAAGAATACTGGAGTGGGTTGCCATGCACTCCTCCTGGTTCATCCCAACCCAGGGATTGAACCCAGGTCTCCTGCATTGCAGGCGGATTCTTTTTTTTTTTTTTTTTATTTGGAGGCTAATTACTTCACAACATTTCAGTGGGTTTTGTCATGCAGGCGGATTCTTAACTTTCTGAGTCACCAGGGAAGCTGACTGCTTATACATTGGGACTGTCTGAACATAGTTGAATGAAACAAGTCATAAATCTTGACTTTTTTGGGGTGGGGGCAGTACACTTTTATCATGATGAAACAATCAGCTTGACCTAATTATAATAAGAACAGTCATCTAAGAGGTGACTGGCATTATAGCTTCATCCTCCAGTCTAGAAAACTGTACAGTGAGTGGGTTCCCTCACCAGGCCATGAGCAAAGCCCTGATTAAAACCAAAACTAGGCCCAGCTGCTCAGCAGGCCGCACATTTCTGCAACTTCACTGAGTAACAAAACAGAGTATAAACATGGGGTATTCAGTAAACTAATGACTGATAGGAGCCTGTGAAGTTCTGTGTGATTCCTGCCGGACTCTGCTCCACTTCTGCCTCCGAGCCCATCCACTGATTTTGGCAGAGAACAAACCTGCGTTATCATGCAGCGTGGGCCTGAGCACGCGACAGCTGTGTTCTCAGTTCTGTGTGTAACTCTTTCCCAATGTTTCAACAGATGGGAGGTCAATAGAGAGAAGCAGAAAGGTCCACCCACAGAGCAGCCAAGTAAATCCTTTGCAACTTTTTGGCTCCTGGGCTCAGAAAAACTGAGACCTCAGGGTGCACCCTGCCTCCTCCCAAAAGTCATTCCTTCCCTTCGTCGCTGTTTTCAAATGTGGGTGCTTCTACTAAGCGCAAGGTGCCAGCTAGATGCTTCCCTGAACTGTAGACCTGAGTACAATAGAGAACTGTTCTTCATGTGAGGCTGGCATTCCTGGAATCACTCCCCAAAAGTGATGAAGCAAAGGCCTTTACGGCCAAGTTTCTGAGAAACTGCTGACTGCTTAATGGTCAAATTTCTGTGGCCAGAGTGCTCTCAGGGACACCTGCGCTCACTCCTCGGGGCATACCCTGGTCCCTTGCCCCAGGGACAGCCCTTGACAACAGGCCGTGTTACCTGAGCACTGAATGCTCCAGGGGACACCATCACCAAGCTGCCTGCACCTCCTCTCTAACCACATTCTCCCCAACAGGCGAAGAAAATCTCTGGAGAAAAATTGTTCCCTGTATAGATGTCCACACACATATATATATATTGAACTATAGAAACCATTTATTTATTTTTGTGTGTGTGTGTGTAATAAAGTTTTATTAAAGTATAAAGGAGATAGAGAAAGCTTCTGACATAGACATCAGAAGGGGGCAAAAGAGTACCCCCTTTGCTAGTGTTAGCAGTGGAGTTATATACTCTCCAATGAATCCAAAGAATGTCTGGAGGTTGCAAAGACCTCACCAGACCTACTCCCATAATTTACATTTTAAGATAACAGAGTTGGCCAGAAGGTTTAATCCAAAGATTGTCCTCAGGCAGGATACATCCTTGTAAAGACCAGACCTACTCCCATAATTTATGTTTTAAAATAACAGAATTAGCCAGAGGGTTTAATCCAAAGACTGTCCTCAGGCAGGATACATTATTGTTGTATAATCCTAAGGAATGTAGAGGGAAAAAAGTAAAAAAGTTTGTCCTTTCTTCCTCCTTGAATATCCCAGACCTCTCTCTCCTTGGGGACCCCTAGACTTCTTATCAACCTGCCTAGGAAATGACTCTCTCATTCCCCCCTTTTCTTTTAGGAGAATTATGTTGCCTAGGGAAAAGGGGCATCCTTCTCATTCCACAACTGCTTCTGAGCTGACAAGGGGTGTTGTCCCTAAATTGGTGAGGCAACATAGTCTCCTAATCCTCATAGTGAGGATGTCTGATCCAGGGGCCCCAAGTAATAGTTGGAGGAGGCTGTGGCACTCATAGGAGCTCGGACAACTATTTGTAAATTAAAAGCAGTTAGAAAACCCAATTATAAAAAAAAAAAAAGAAAACCCAATTATACAGTTACAGATGTAAGGCAAAATAGTCATTAAACCAAGTTAAAATCAAAATGAAAAGTCACATTATGTCCGTAGTTACATCAGTCCATCTTAAGGTTGTTAGATGTCATCAGTTTAAGAAGAGGCATCACATGCGATTGTTGAAGGTATTTGCAGACTTGGAGCAAGTCCTTCCCTTGAAGTGGAGATGTCCACCATGGGACGCCTTCCACTGATGAAGAGGGGAGTGCTCCGCAGACCCAGCAGTTAGACCGATTGTGGAATGCAGCATAGGAGTGAGCCCAGGACAGGAAGGCATTGTCTTGAGGATCAAACGGCAGACTGGGGATTTCTGGAGTCAGCAGAAGTAGGCTCACATAGATTATCAGGCCCATCTTGTCCTGAAGGATCCCGGACGAGCCCCCAAGATGAAAGGTTGTTGCTGAACGATGAGACGCGGGATTCTTGGCCTCCAGAGGAGATGAATTCAATCCAGGGCCAGAGACGAGACTGGATCGCTCAGAGCTTTTGTGTAATAAAGTTTTATTAAAGTATAAAGGAGATAGAGAAAACTTCTGACATAGGCATCAGAAGGGGGCAAAAGAGTACCCCCCAGAAACCATTTATTAGAAAAAAATGGTACAATGATAACTGAGTGCTATGTGAGCTTATTTACCAGATTCCCACTTTGAGCTAATGACAGTCATCTTGAATTTGCCCAATTTGGGGAAAGGAGAGACCAAATCTAGTTACGGCTCTGCCATCACTGAACTGTGGCAATGATCTTGAGAGTGTTAGAACCTCTAGGAACCTCTGTTGGTTTATAAAGCAAAAGGAGGAAGTTAGGATATTGCTATGGTATAGCTCAGCTGGTAAAGAATCCGCCTGCAATGTGGGAGGCCTGGGTTCGATCCCTGGGTTGGGAATTTTCAATCCCTGGGTTAGGAAGATCCCCTGGAGAAGGGAAAGGCTACCCACTCCAATATTCTGGCCTGGAGAATTCCATCGACTGTATAGTCCATGGGGTCACAAAGAGTCGGACACGACTGATTGACTTTCACTTTCATTTTCTTAGTTTTATTACTAATTATGGAGAGATTGATGATCTCCACTCTAATGGAAGAAAGAGAGGAGGAACTAAAGAGCTTTTTGATGAAGGTGAAGAAGAGTAAAAAAAGTTGGCTTAAAACTCAGCATTCAGAAAACTAAGATCATGACATCCAATCCTATCACTTCATGGCAAATAGATGGGGGAAAAGTGGAAACAACAACAGGTTTTATTTTCTTAGACTCCAAAATCACTGCAGACAGTGACTGCAACCATGAAATTAGAAGACATTTGCTCTTTGGAAGGAAAGCTATGACAAACCAAGACATCATATTAAAAATCAGAGACATCACTTTGCTGACAAAGGTCCATACAGTCAAAGCTATGCTTTTTCCAGTAGTCATGTACCGATGTGAGAGTTGGACCATAAAGAAGGCTGAGCGCCAGAGAATTGATCCTTTTGAACTCTGATGCTAGAGAAGACTCTTGAGAGTCCCTTGGACTGCAAGGAGATCCAACCAGTCCATCCTAAAGGAAATCAACCCTGAGTATTCATTGAAGGGTTGTTGTTGAAGCTGAAGCTCCAATACTTTGGCCGCCTGATGCAGAGTCGACTCACTGGAAAAGAACCTGGGAAAGATTGATGGCAAAAGAAGAAGGGGGCAGCAGAGGATGATATGGTTAGATAGCTTCACTGACTCAACGGACATGAGTTTGAGCAAATTCCGGGAGATAGGGAAGCCTGGTGTCCATGAAGCTGCAGTCCATGGAGTCGCAAAGAGTCAGACACGACTTAGTAACTGAATAGCAACAACAACAATGGAGAGATTGAGTTAAACAAGCAGTCAAAAAGAATGGTTAGACTGTCAACACGGACATCAACTATGTCAGTTTGGAGAATTGGGCTCTGTGTGAAGTCAGGGCAGGAATATGACAGGCCTGCTGTCCATTCAGGAGGAAAAGATAGGAGATATCCTAGTACAGAGTAAGAACCTAAGTGTGAAATGATCGGCTGACCCCTGAGCTGACCTATAAAAGTCACTGACTCCATGGTCTCTGACACCGGGGTCTCTGACTCTGTGGTCTCTCTTATTTTGATTTAGAGGGTGGGTTCCTTAATATTAGGCTTCCCAGGTGGCACGGGTAATAAAGAACCCACCTGCCAGTGCAAGGGATGTAAGAGATGCAGGTTTGATCCCTGGGTGGGGAAGATATCCTGGAGAAAGGAATGGAAACCCACTCCAGTATTCTTGCCTGGAGAATCCCATGGACAGAGGAGCCTAGTGGGCTACACTCCATAGGGTCACAAAGAGTCAGACATGACTGAAGTGACTTAGCATGCATAGCATGAAACCCTTACTATTACATGTATACAGGTTAATTCCATGGATGTGGTATTTGCTGGCAAATAGGAGGTTTCAGGCCCAAGCCTGCCCCTGCAACTTGCTGAGCAGGCTTCTGCACAAAATCACTTCTCCTTCACCAGAGGTCGGTTTCTGACTAAAACGGGAGCTTAGACAGGTGACTTTGACTCTGCAGTTCTCTTTGAAGCATCAGTGTCCCTGTCTTGGTGTCACTTTCTAGGTTTGAGCCTCTGACTTGGTGTCAGCCCAGGTAGATGGAGAAGGGGGCTGGTGACTATGGTGTTTGCATTTCATCTTCTATTAATGAGACCAAGGCTTTGATCCTAACTGCAGAAATGACTCAGACTAATCCTGAGAGCAACGTGAGATTCCACAGTTAACAAATCCTAGCTGCTGGTGAGTTGGGGGAAGGCCTTCCTGTGTGGAGGGGTGGGGCATAGTTTAACACTGCAATACTATATGGGGTCATGGTTAGAGTCATAATAAAAATCTCTTGGCTAAATTGGAAAATTTAGCCTTTAAGAAAGTTCTAAATTAAGATCATTTACAAGAAAATTATACCTGGTTTTTGTTTTAATGTAGCCCTCTCACATACTTTCTTTTTTAAAGTGAAGAAACAAAAATCTCATATACTAGTACACTTTTTAGAAGTTTAATAAAAATTATAGAACAAAATAACCTTTGGGATTGCTCTACAGCAGGAGCTGTAAGACATTTTCCATAAAGGCCCAGATAGTAAATATCGTTGGTTCTGCACCCAGGTGGTCTTTGTGCATGATAAGAGCATGTGGTCTTATCTGCATGATAAGAGCAGACCTGGACAAGAGCACTAGAAAAGGGGCAATGGAACTTCACTTTGGGGGCTTCCCTGGTGGTCCAGTGGTTAAGGATTTGCCTTCCAGTGCAGGGGACATGGTTTCCATTGCTTGTCCTCAAAGATTCCATGCTGCAGAGCAGCTAAGCCCATGCACCACAACTACCGAGCCCGCGCTATAGAGCCTGCGAGCCGCAACTATTGACGTCCGCATGCCCTGGAGCGCATGCTCCACAGCAAGAGACGCCACCACGAGAAGCCTGAGCACTGCAACCAGAGAAAAGCTCTGCGTAGCAACAAAGACCCAGCGTTGTCAGGGGACGTTCAACTTTAAGGAATCCAACATGTTGCACTCTTCTTCCTTTGTATGCCATTTCTCAAAGAGTCTCTGTTCCTTATCAGTTCCTGTTTCGGAAACGAGTAGAGCTGCACGCAGTTCTCAGGACTGAGATCATGGAAAAGGATACCTGCTTAGATTCCTTTCAATAGCTCCCTTCAATGACTCTTTTAAGCGTCAGCAGCCTTGTATGTGTTAGACTATCCATTTTGTTACAATTGATGAGATTTCATCCTTTGTAATGGCTGAGTAATCATTTTACTAAAGATATATAAGCCTGCATTTCTGCTAATAAAATACCCTTGTTCCACTAGAGACTTGGGTCCCTGTGTCTTTCTCTTTCTCTCCCTCTGGCTAATTCTCTAGAACGTAAAAACCTGCTGAGCTCACTTTCCTGCCCTGGCTTTCAAGACCTCTTTGAGAGGATGCCCTGTGCCTCCGTGAGCGGTACAAGCCCTGTCCTAGGGCTTTATTGGTTCTCTGCGTAACCCAAAAAATACTAGCCTCTTTCTTTCATTTGCTTTCTTATCATCAACTCCAGACCACCAGGTTCCGGTCCATTAAAAGACCACTGCTGCATGCTTTAAAAGGGGAAATTAAGGATGTTTTACATGTGGGGATAAGAACAATTTAAAAAGGGACTACCCTAAGAAGGCTAATAAAAAACCTCCAAAAAATCTGCCCCACAAACTTTCGGTCTTTTACTTAGCCGATCTAGTTTGACTTCTAAGGAAATTACTGTTCACCCTGGAGTAATTGATTCAGATTATAAAGGAGAAATTCAAATTATGATGTCCTCTCAGATTCTATGACAATTCAAAAAGGGGGACAAAATTGCTCAATTACTTCTTTTACCTTACATTTCTATTAACTCCTCTAATGCTGTATGGACCGGTGGATTTGGCAGTACAGATCAAAAACAATCCTTATGGACATCACTGTTATCTAAATATGCCTAACCAAATATAAATATCAAAGTTAATGGTAAAGATTTTCTGGCCTCCTCAACACTGGATCTGATATTACTATTATATCCAAACATTTATGGCCCAAATCCTGGCCTATACAAAAAAATCTCTTGCCAAATTGCAAGAATTTCTCAAACCAAAGTACAGGAGGTTTATCAGAGTATTCAAATTTATCCATGTGAGGGGCCAGAAGGCCAACCTGCAATGTTAAGACCTTATGTGATAGATAAACCCCTTAATCTAATAAAAAGAGATTTACTTATGCAATGACAAACTCAAATATACATTCCACATTTTTCCTAGGGGCCACTGCTCATTTAACAAACAAAACAATTACTAAAATAACTTAGAAAAGTGATGAGCCTATTTAGACAGAGCAGTGGCCCCTTACAAAAAAAAAGTTACAGACTGCTAAAAAACTTATAGACACACAATTAAAATTGAAACATATTGAGAAATCTTGCTGTCCTTGGAACTCTCTTATTTTTGTTATAAAAAAAAGTCTAACACAGCATAGCCAAAAATAAATTAAAAAAAAAAAAGTTTACTTATGGACATGGGAATCTGAGCTTTGTGTAATTTCCATATGTCATAAAATATTACTATTCTCTTAATTTTGTCCAACCAGTAAAAAACATAAAAACCACCCAGATTTCAATCTATACACAAACAGGATACCTTTGGCCTACAGTGCTATGGACTGGCAACCCCTATTGTATAAGAATAAAGATGTGGAAAGATGTGTAGACACATTCAACAAGGGACAGGCATGCCTCATTCTATTGTACTTCCCTTTATTCTGCTTCAAAGATGCTGCTTTTTTTTTTTTTTTTTAACAAACTGAAGGTTTGTGGCAACCCTGCATCAAGAAAGTGTGTTAGCCCCATTTTCCAACAGCATTTGCTCACTCCGGTCTCTGTGTCATGTTTCGGTAAGTCTTGAAATATTTCAAACATTTTCATCATTATTATATTTGCTATGGTGTGATCTGTGATCTTGGATGTTACTACTGTAACCATCTGAAGGCACCGTGAACCATGTTCATATAAGAAGATGAACTTAATCAATGGTGTATGTGTTCTGATTGCTCCATCTGCTGGCTATTCTCCTGTCTCCCTCCCTCTCCCCAGGCCTCCCTATCTCCTGAGACACCACAGTATTGAAATCAGGCCAATCAATAACCCTACAATGGCCTGTAAGTGTTCAAGTTAAAGGAAGAGTCCCATGTCTCTCATAAATCAAAAGCTAGAAATGATGGTGTTTGGTGAAGAAGGCATGTCCAAGCTGAGATAGACTGAAAGCTAGGATTCTTATACCAGTTCAGTTCAGTTCAGTTCAGTCGCTCAGTCTGGTCTGACTCTTTGCGACCCCATGAACTGCAGTAGGCCAGGCTTTGCTGTCCCTCACCAACTCCCAGAGTTTACTCAAACTCATGTCTATTGAGTCAGTGATGCCATCCAACCATCTCATCCTCTGTCGTCCCCTTCTCCTCCCACCTTCAATCTTTCCCAGCATCAGGGTCTTTTCCAGTGAGTTAGATCTTCGCATCAGGTGGCCAAAGTATTGGAGTTTAAGCTTCAACATCAGTCCAGTCCTTCCAGTGAATATTCAGGACTGATTTCCTTTAGGATGGACTGGTTGGATCTCCTTGCAGTCCAGGGGACTCTCAAGAGTCTTCTCCAATACAACAGTTCAAAAGCATCAATTCTTCTGCGCTCAGCTTTCTTTATAGTCCAACTGTCACATCCATACATGACTACTGGAAAAATCATAGCTCTGACTAGATGGACCTTTGTCAGCAAAGTAATGTCTCTGCTTTTTAATATGCTGTCTAGGTTGGTCATAAATTTTCTTCCAAGGAGTAAGCGTCTTTTAATTTTATAGCTGCAGTCACCATCTGTGGTGATTTTGGAGCCCCAAAAAATAAAGTCTGTCACTGTATCCAGTTTCCCCATCTATTTGCCATGAAGTGATGGGACTGGATGCCATGATCTTAGTTTTCTGAATGTTGAGCTTTAAGCCAACTTTTTCACTCTCCTCTTTCACTTTCATCAAGAGGCTCTTTAGTTCCTCTTCACTTTCTGCCATAAGGGTGGTATCATCTGCGTATCTGAGGTTATTGATATTTCTCCTGGCAGTCTTGATTCCAGCTTGTGCTTCATCCAAACCAGCGTTTCTCATGATGTACACTGCATGTAAGTTAAATAAGCAGGGTGACAATATACAGCCTTGAGGTACTCCTTTTCCTATTTGGAACCAGTCTGTTGTTCCATGTCCAGTTCTAACTGTTGCTTCCTGACTGGCATACAGATTTATACCAGTTAGTCAAGATGTAAATGCAAAGGGGAAGTTCTTGAAGGAAATGAAAAGTGCTATTTCAGTGAACACAGGAACAATAAGAGAGTGAAACAGCCTTATTGCTGATATGGAGAAGGTTTTAGTGGCCTGGATAGAAGGTCAAACCAGCCACAAGATTCCCTTAATCAGAGCCTATACAGGGCAAGGTCCTAACTCTATTCAGCTCTGTGAAGGCTGAGAGAGGCATGGAAGCCACAGAAGAAAAGTTTGCAGCCAGCAGAGGTTAGTTCATGAGTTTTAAGGAAAGAAGTCATCTGCATAACATCAAAGTACGAAATGAAGCAGCAAGTGCTGATGTAGAAACAGAAGATCTAGCTAAGATAATCATGAAGGTGGCTACACTAAGCAACTGGTTTTCAGTGTACAAGAAACAGCCTTATGTTGGAAGAAGATGCCATCTCAGAGTTTCCTGGTTAGAGGGGAGAGGTCAGTGCATGTCAAAACTTTGAAGGACAGCCTGACTCTCTCATCAGGGGCTAATGCAGCTGGTGACGTTAGGTTGAAGCCAATGCTCATTTACCATTTGAAAATCCCAGGGCACGTAAGAATTATGCTCAGCCTACTCTGGCTGAGCTCCATAGATGGGACAGAAAAGCCTTTATGACAGCACGTGTGTTTACAACATGGTTTACCAACTATCCTAAGCCCACTGTTGAGACCTACCACACTGAAAAAAAGATCTCTTTCAAAATATTACTGCTCTTTGACAATGTACCTGTTCACCCAAGAGCTCTGCTGGAGATGAACTATTAGGTTAATGCTGTTCCCGTGCCTGCTAACACAACATCTATTCTGCAACCCATGGATCAAGGAGTAGTTTTGACTTTCAAGTGTTATTCTTTAAGAAATATGTATTTCATAAGAAATATATATTGCCATAGACAGTGATTCCTCTGCTAGATTCCGAAAAAGTGATTTGAAAATCTTAGGGAAAGAATTCATTACTCAAGATGCCATTAAGAACATTCATATTTCATGAGAAGAGGTTGAAAATATCAATATTAACAGGAGTTTGGAGAAAGTTGACTCCAAACCCTGGTAGATAACTTTGAGGAGTTCAAGACTTCAGTGGAGGAAATAACTGCAGATGTGGTGGAAATAGTGGGGGGAACTAGAAATAGGGTCTGGAGATGTGACTGAGTTGCTGCCTCCTCAGGATAAAACTTTAACATATGATGAATTCTTCTGATAAGCGAAGAAAGTGGTATCTGGAGATGGAATCTACTCCTGGTGGAGATGCCATAAAAGTAGCTGAAGTAACAACAAAGAACTGAGAATATGTAAACTTAGTTGGTAAAGCAGTGGCAGGGTTTGAGAGGACTCACTCCAATTCTGAAAGAAGTTCAAACCATCAGATGATTAGCACTTTTTAGCAATTAAGTATTTTTAATTAAGGTATGCACATTGTTTAGATATAATGCTATTGCACATTTAATAGACTAAAATATAATGTAAAAACAATTTTTATATACACTCGGAAACCAAAAAATTCATGTGCATTATTGGACTGGTCTGGAACCAAACCCATTATATCTCCAGACTGTGTCTATATGAAATATATTAGGGAACCACATTAAAAATTTAGTCTAAAACAAATTTTTTGTAAAAGAGGATTTTGTTAATAGGCCACATGTAAATGACTTTAATTTTCTTGATATGAAAAATAACATAGGAGATAATCCCACGGTTATATTATTAATAAATGCAATTACTAATAAATTAAATAAATAGAAAGATTTAAAATCTTTAATGAATTTTATAAAGTATGGAGGAGATTTTTGAGTGAATAATTATTTTGCTTTTTCTGTGAGATGAAAAATGAGCAAAATTGTTGCAACTTAGTAGGTGATCACTTTAAACATTTGGAATACTTAAAAATTTAAAACAAAAATTCACACTTTTATTTCTGAAAAGTGAATCATTTCAACATTAGCAAACATTACAATATATTCTTAGTATTTGTAGTGCAAGGAAAAAGTTAAATATAATTTACAATATATATATAGAGAAATATCAATAAAGTATTACAGTTCATAACTCCAGTACTTAAAATATTTCACCAAAGCACTGTTGTACACAGTAGCTGAACACTGTCCTATAGCCTAAACTATATTTCCTTCAATTACAACTTGTTTAAAGATAAAGAGTTTTCAAATAAAACACAATGCCAATTTAATGAATTTTTTGCAGTTTCATCCAAAACTTTCAGATGGTCATTTTCATCCAATTTTAATTTTAAAATATGTCACATGAGAGATACATTCTTTTCATAGATGCGTGTTAATAATATCAGAAAAAAACTGCCTTTTTTGGAAAAAATCTTCCAATTATGAAATCTAATAAAAGTGTAGATAAAATTATTGAAACCTGACACAGATATTAGAGTTTCCAGCAAAAATAAATTAAGTATAAAGAGAATATAGTAAAACCAGCTTTAATGTTCTCAAGACATCAAGACAGTCATTTTAAAAGCCGTGATTACTAGATATAAGGAAAGCTGAAAAATTTTTTTATTAAAAGTCATGATATAATCCTTTAAAATATCCTCTGTAATATATATCTACACCCAAAGAGCCCCATATCTGATCAGAAAGTCATGCATTTTCACTAAAACGTGAATGTGTAGCTTTTGCATAACCATTGGGAAGTTTATATAAAAATAAAGCAGTTTCCTTAGGAAAACAAAGAAGAACTTTTGCCAAATATTCTGGGAAAAAACAAGCAAACAAACAAAAAAAAGACTTTTTCCTCTGAAAGTAATGAAGTTCAGTCCCTGGCAATGTGAACACTCACAGACTTATTCAAATGAAAGCAAATTATTGTGCTTCTAGAAACTAGTTCTGTTTTTGTTTTTTTTTTTTTTTCACTTGCAGAGTCTGAAACAGCATCTGGAAACCATCACCAAACTGTTAAGATTCACAAGCAAGCACTGGTGTGCAGAACAGAACCTGCTGCACCATTCCACTGCCGCTCAACACGTCTATCCACAGGGCACTGGTGAGTGATGGTGCTCCGCAGCCTTGTAACAGCATCAGGGGGCCTCTTTCTCCAAGCATATGTTCACGGATGTTTGAATTTATATCTAAACTCAGTATCATACAATGGTGGTAAAATGCCCAAGCCTGCCCGGGACTGGTCCAAAGGCGGACATTTGACACAGCCCTCCACAAGCTCCAGTTCGAAATAGGAAAGCATCAGGATCAAAAACTGCTTGATTTCCTGGACAGCGAATAATCTTCCAGGACATATAGTGACTCCTGACCCAAAGGGCATGTAGTAATACTTTAACTTAAGTCCATTACTGTAGAAGGTAGTCTTTGTCTTCCCATTTTCATCAAGATAGCGATCGTATTTGAAAGTCTGCAATAAAGATACAAAAGAAACAAATGCATAAGCTAGTTTAAAAAGAATCTATCTTTTTCTTAACCTGGAAGTTCCAAAGGGTAATTTTCTTTTTTAATCCAATCTATGAGTTACATAGCAAATACCCTACCTTGAATCAGAAAGTAGTAAGAAATAGGAATTTAAAGAGAACTGAGGGGAATGGGAGAGCTTTATACCTCCTATCCCACCTGGGTGACTAGTTCCTCCCTCCCTTAAGCAAAATGAGAAAGGATTTAGATCAGAAATTAGAAGAGTCAGTGTATTAGCCTCTAATTTCCTAGACTTGGGAAGAGGCACTTTTGAAGGAAGGAAGGAGGCAGCTTTATTATTGCAACTGCAGATGTAATCTATTAGAGATTGTTGTTGATATTTAGTCACTAAGTCATGTCTCACTCTTCTGCAATACCATGGATTGTAGCCCAAGAACCTTCTCTGCCCATGGGATTTCCCAGGCATGAATACTGGAGTGGGCTGCCATTTCCTCCTCCAGGGGATCTTCCTGACCCAGGGACTGAACCTGCCTCTCCTGCATTGGCAGGTGGGTTCTTTACTGCTGAGCCACCAGGGAAGCCTCTAGTCGAGATGTGATGGCAAATACCAGGAATAAAAATTAAAATTTCAGCCATCATCCAAATTCTCCAAAATATAATATAAATATTTGACATTAATAAAAGAGACAGTCCCTATAGTTTCAATGATCAAATGAGTTCTGCAGTGGTAAATTTCCACTTTATTTCAGTCTGGGTACACATCACCTGGACACTGAACTTTGATGAGCAGTCACTTACCAAAGGGTCTGGGTAGATTTCTGGATCTAAATGCATTAACTGTGGATAAAGAGCTATGATGTCATCTTTGCGGATATTATAGGAACCGTCCTGGAGGTGCAAAGTGAAGTCCTCTTTAGCAGTACGGATGTTGAGGGAAGCGCTGGAAAGTCTCAGAGACTCCTTGATGATACTGTCTAAAGATTTTAAGAGGAATAAAGGAGGAGAGAAAAGGAAGAAGGAAGAACAAAGTATTTATAAAGGCCATGTAATGTAGAGTCTGATGTACCCCTAGCAGCCAATAACACAAACCTAAACAGACTAGGGGAAGCTGGCCAGATCCAAATTTCTCAAACTTTTTTATGTGCTATGATCAGTGATTCAGTTGTGCCTAATGTATTTTTTAATCTGATAATCTGAATTATAATCTCTTGATATAATCTTCTTGATCATCAATGGGAACTAGACTTTCATAATTTTATGGAAAAATAATCTTATTTCTACATGATACTAGACATCTAATAATTGCAAAAAATCAGTAAATAACTTTTATGTGAATTATTCAAAGTTTATCACTTTTGAGGTTTAATATACTAACACTTTTATATGGAAATATTTGTTCCAGATGCAGCTTCACTTCTGTGTTTATAAGAACCTGTATATTTATCATTACACTACCTGGGGTTGTGTGAGTACACCCTGCATTCTCGTAGGGACATAAAGGGACACAAAGAACATGCTGAGAATAGCTGAAATATGTGATGAGACCTTCCAGTCTCTGTCCTTTTAATTGTCATGCTTTAAGTGCTTGTCACACAGTTGTGCATAAAATCATAGCACGTGAGCACTTGATTTCACAAATGAGAGAATAAGGCCCCCAAAGTGAAATGACATGTCTGAATCTCCACAGCAAGTCAGAGCCCCACATGGGGCCTGTGCTTCTGGCCTCCCTGTCCCTTCCGCTAAGACACACCGCCTCTGAAAGCATACACTGGTTTCTTTCCTCTAAAGAAACATAACAAAAGCAAGAGAAAACTTTTTTCTTACTTAAAAACTTAGTACTTCTGTATTTCTATAAAATCCAGAGAATCAAACATTTTTCAATGAAATAACTTTCCACCCCATCTCCCAACCCATGCAGCTAATTGTGGTTTCATGGTGGTATGTTTTCCCCTTTCATTTCATGCACACAAATAATTTACTAACTATAAGAAGAGTGGTAAGAGCAGTAACAAAGGAGGAAGTGAAGAGAAGAGCTTGAAAGTATAGGGTCAAGAGCTCCATGACAGGCTGTCACTGGTTCCTCCTTCCCATCCCAGGCTGTGACTTAACCTCTAAATGCCCGTCTCCTCACTTGTTATATAGAAACAGGGCTAGTCCCCAGGCATGGGGTTGCTGGAGGGTCAGGTGGGACATAACGCCTGCAACAAGTAAGTGTGTGATGTGAGCTGACGATCACTGGTAGGAGGACACAGAATATAACACGTAACACACACACAAGCACACCTAGCACGGGCATGTTGTCCAGTTGTATCTGATTCAAATGAATAGGACTGTCTTCAAAGCTAACTTTTTGACCAGCGTTCTCTAGTGTTTTATTTACTTCTTCAGTGGCCGCTTTCATTGCCTCCGGGTTTCTATGAAAAGTTAAGAGAAAAGAAAAGATGTACAGAGCATAAGTTTTTTCTCTACCAAAAAGTCTGCAAATAGGCATTTCCCCCTTCTTTTAACCAGGTGGTCAAGATACAGAGAAGGTAATAAAGGGACATTCCCATTTATTTTTTTACTGTTTTATAGTTGTGCTTTTTAAATATTTTTATAGTTACTCCAGGTCTTAGTTGGGGCATGTGAACTCTTTGTTGTGGCATGTGAACTCTTAGTTGTGGCATGTGGGATCTAGTTCCCTGACCAGGGATCGAATCTGGGCCCCCTACACTGGGGAGTATGAAGCCTTAGCCCTGAACCACCAGGGAAGTCCCTATAGTTGTTTTTTAAGTCCTTGGATATCAGCAAGAACTGATGAAAGGGTCTTGCTACATAAAAGTCAAACTTTGGCCAGACTTTTAAATAAGTGATTCTAATGAGGATTAAATGGTCAAAGTAGTCATTGCATGGCATGTGAGAAAGAAAGTTGCATCCAAGATAACAACTCTAAAGTACTAGTTAAACTGCCAAAGGAAATTTAAATTTACTCTTAAAATCCTTATGATTCCACATAAAACAGCTTTTCCACTTGTATGATAATTTATTCCTCTGACACTTGAACCTGTGAAATGAATTCAGCTTCATTTTAGAGCATTCACTTGATCCTCAGCGCATGATGAGGTATACATAAAACAGGATCACAGTTAACTAAGTCTCAGAAACACCTGATTGATGTCTCTGCATGACTATCAGGAAATGGTTACTATTACCTATAGGATATAAAGTTGCTGTTGTAACCTTGCTGTTAATATGTGAATTTACTCCAGACAGAGCTTTCCGAAGTAAACATTTTAGAAGACATTTAATCTTTGAGACAGATGAGCTTTTTATCTGAAATTTTAAAAAAATATTTTAAAGACATAAAATTAGCAGTCCTCAACAGAACTTTGGCATTCCCAATCCAATTCAATAGCAATTTTGTGTCTGTGCAACATCCAGTTTAATTGGAATAATTCAATAAAACATTTGAATGTCAAATTCCCAAGAGACTAACCTTTGGGAAAGAAATCACGTTATGCAAAGTTTATGTTGCCTCCAAGTTTTTTGTTATATACAGTGTTTAGAAGGCAAAATCTAGCTAAATTCCATCAATAACAGTATATTACGATTGATTCATAGGTATTAGAGTTGGTCAAATAGTATTACAGCAACCACTAGCTGAGTGAAAAAAACAGTTAATGTAGGCAGGCTGAAGTGACTTAGCAAGTATGCACACACTGTCCTTTTTGCTGACAGTACATCAGCAATCACATAAGGATATTTTTATGATTATAAAGACCAAATTCATGCACTTAAAGAGGCGTCGTGAAGAACAACCTGGCCTTAAGGAGAAGGGCTCTGGGTGCAGACAGCCTCACTGACCCTGTACCAGTATGTTCCCTTCCCCAGGACGGTCAGTCTCTGCTTCTACAAGATGCTTTCACCAGTCACAGCTGTTTTTAGAGGATCGGATGAGCCAATGTAAATGTTAAACATTCACAAGAGTAAATGCCACATTCATGATTGACAGCATGAGAAGGTACCATGAGTCTTTTTTTTTTTTTTTTTAGTTACAATGGTTGAATTTCTGCTTTCAACTAAAATAAAGAAATAAATGGATAATCTGCTAATTACCTAATCATTTGAAACAAGCTCCAGAAAGTGGCTGGAATGGTGTTTGCTTGTGATGCCCAGAGGACTGCAAGGAGTGACTTGGCTCTCTCTGTGTCATCCAAGGTGGCGAATGTGTCATTCAGAAACCTGACCAGCTCTGAGATGTGGTCTCTTTCTCTGAGCTTCTGGAGCCTCAAGCCCTCTGTCAGCTTCTCCCGGGCGTAGTGTCCTGTCTTGAACACGTGGATGGGGAAGCCAGCCACCAGGGCTGGAAAGATTTTGTCAAATTGCTTGAAGTTGTCCAGGCTCTTTAGAATGAGCGCCTTTTGGGCATCTTGCCCTGCGAGATCGCGGCCAAAAAGCGTCAAGTAGCCAGCTTCGAACATGATCCGGTAGCAGAAGGAGTACATCCCCTCGGTCACCCAGGTGGGCGTGGGGGGCTGTGGTGGCCCCTGAGGTCTCAGGACAAGCTGGAGATTTCCCATCATGGCTTCTGTGAGGGAGCTCAAGGCATCACCCTGCAGGGTCTTGATGATAGTTTTGCTTATGTTATCAGTGGTGTTTCCATCACTCGGGTCAATGCTTCTGTGTCCAAATGCCTGATGGGAAAAAAGAAATTAAGCCTGACCTAGGACTAGTAAATGAGGAGGGCATGGCAACCCACTCTAGTACTCTTGCCTGGAGAATCCCGTGGACAGAGGAGCCTGGCGGGCTACCGTCCATAGGGTCACAAAGAGTCGGACGCAACTGAACTGACTTAACAGCAGGGCTAGTAAATAGCGTGATTCTTTCATGATTCTCTACTTGTTAAAAAAAGGGAGGAGAGGGGAGACCAGCCTTCCCACCTGCAATTTCATAGCAGTTGTATTTGAAATACCACTTCAAATAAATGGCCAAATCACATCCTTCAAGGCCAACTTTAAGTCCCAGATTATCAGTGAAACTTCCTTCACAGCTACTCTGCTCTTCTCTTTCTTATTTTTCTATGCTTCTGCATTTATTTGCACATTAATTTGGTGTTAATCAAGAGTGTTTATTTAAAATGTTTATTTATTTGACTGCACTGGATCTTAGTTAGGGTACTAGGGAGCTCTTAGTTGAGGTATCTGTGATCTAGTTCCCTGACTAGGGAACAAACCCAGGCCCTCTGCATTGGGAGCGCAGAGTCTTAGCCACTGGACCACCAGGGAAGTCTGAAGAATTTTTTTTTTAATCATTGGTTCTCCTTCATATTCTTTGTAAATATATCTTAACCAGATTTTAAGTTACTTAGGAGCAGAGACCAGGTCTAATATTTCTTTGCAGAAATTCAGTTAATATTGATTCACTTTTCTCTGTAAAAGAGCCTGTTAAAGTGATGCCAAACTATCTGGACAATTCCTTAACAAAATTAAACAATTGTGTGGCATGAGTGTGGTAAAACAACTATTGAATGTTCCCATGTGTATTCTGGGTGTTGTGTAGAAATTATTGACATGAGTGAGTTTTTAATCTGTCTTATACAGTACCATCTAGTCTAGTAAAATATTTAGTTTTTATTTCACCTTCATAAACTGGTTAGGAAATGACAAATCTATACCTATTTCAACTTTTTAAATGGTTAGTACCAAGAGATTATGTCCAATTTGATTTATTGTGTTTCTAAGAAGCTTCATGTAAGGGTAGCTCTCTTCAACATCTCTGTCTTTAAATTGGAGTACATCAGAATGGTTAAATAGATTGACATAGAAAAGGTAGAAAATAAACAAGCCTAATGTTAGTAAATGCAAATCTGGTTACCTTTGCAGAAGCAGTAAAGTGAAATTTTTTCCAATCAAAGTATTTTCCATGGCACAGTACTTTATGATATGACAAGGGATTGGTGATGAAGTGGACATAGTTTCCCATCAGTCTGCAGGTGAAAACATGACCATGTTTCCTTTGATTTGCTCTGAGGAACTCGAGAGGATTGGCACCAAATTGCAGAGCACAACCCAGATACGGAATCAGCCCATTCTCCAGAGGTGGTTCACCCATCTGCCTGTAAGAAACAGAGATGGTAAATATGGAAAACTCTACATAGTTCTTTGTTTATGTTTATTTATATTAAATTTACTACCACTGATGTCAAATTTCAAACTTTATAGTTTATTGATATTTTTTTGGTTGGTGGGGCCCTGCTCCTTTACTAAAATAATGAGTCATCTTAACTCAGTAACATGATATGTTGGTAAAAATGATAGATAAATCCATCCATCCATCCATCCATGCATCCATTCAGCAAACACATATGTGTGTGTGTGCGCACGCATGTGTGTGTACGGTATGCTTAATCATGTCCAACTCTTTTGCAGCCCCATGGACTGTAGTCCACTAGGCTCCTCTGTCCATGAAGTTTCCCAGGCAAGAATACTAGAGTGGGTTGCCATTTCCATCTCCCTGGGATCTTCCTGACCCAGGGATCAAACCCACATCTCTTGCATCTCCTGCATTGGCAGGGGGATTCTTTACCCCTGCACCACGTGAGAAGCCCTTACTGAATGTCTAATATATGCTGCTCATTCTTCCCAATCATGAGGATAAAAGGGTCAACCAAGGCCACCAAGATTTTTGCTTTCACTGTAGAAATGAAATTACAGTGTAGTGTTTATATTTGTTTCTAAGCATTGTTTGCCTGCTGCTGCTATTGCTGCTAAGTCACTTCAGTCATGTCCAACTCTGTGCGACCCCATAGACAGCAGCCCACCAGGCTCCCCCATCCCTGGGATTCTCCAGGCAAGAACAATGGAGTGGGTTGCCATTTCCTTCTCCAGTGCATGAAAGTGAAAAGTGAAAGTGAAGTCTCTCGGTCGTGTCCGACTCCTAGCGACCCCATGGACTGCAGCCTACCAGGCTCTTCCATCCATGGGATTTTCCAGGCAAGAGTACTGGAGTGGGTTGCCCTTGCCTTCTCCGATTGTTTGCCTAAGTATCTCAAAATGTTTTATTTTACTGTCTTCTCTAAAGGAATAGCATACTGAATGACAGAAAGCATTGCAGAATTGAAGTTTTAAAAATCTTCATAGTTTAAATATTTTATTATTCTGTAATGATAGTTGAAGAGGGAAATCTGAGAAATTAGCACATTATAGAATGAAGTTGAATAAGATAGGTATTGACATGGTTATTGATTATAATTTAATGTTCTTTCTTATAATCTAGCATTATAACTTAATGCTCATGCTATTTTAAATGTCTTCATTTAATAAAATAAACATTTATTTTCCAATAGAAACCACTCTCCCTCTTTGTAGAATAACATAACATGAAATAATGATTTTTATTTTCATAGTTTGCAGGTAAGTAATTTAATTAAAAATAAAAATTACCAGGACTGAATTAAAATACCAAAAAGGGAAAAAAAAAACTATTAAAAGGTGGACAACCCATAGCAGCCTACATAGCTGAAGATATGCAGTGGGTAATTCTGTTTTGGAGACTGACGTAGTCAAGAATATTTATATGCCCTCCCCCAAATGCTCTTTGAACCAATCAGAAGTTAAATAATTATGGTGGATGTATCTGTCTTTTTTGTATTTCTTCAACCAATTGTAAATGATGCACGCAAATAAGTGATGTCTTATGTGTTTAGCAGTTTCCCAATTCACCATGATTGATTATCATTAGTAAGAGTAATAGATTCTTAACCCTGATGTTAGGGGGATATGGGTTTGATCCCTGGTCTGGGAAGATCCCACATACCGCGGAGCAACTAAGTCCATGTGCCACAACTACTGAGCCTGTGCTCTGGCGCCAGAGAGTCGCAACCACTGAGTCCACACGTCACAACTCCTGAAGCCCACGCAGTTTGAGCACCTAGAATCTGTGACCCATAACAAGAGGAACCACTGCAGTGAGAAGCCTGAGCACTGCAACAAAGAGTAGCCCCTGCTCACCACAACTAGGGAAAGCCCTCGCAGCAACAAAGACCAAGTGAAGCTAAAAATGAATGAATAAATAAAATAAAGCTTAAAAAAAAAAGAACAATAGGATGATCACTGCAGGCCCTATGGTCTTGTTCGGCTTAGACTGAGTGTATACAGTGCACAAGAACTAGCTGAAAAGAGAACATTTATTTAGTCAGAGCATCTATTTAATCTACAAGATAGGAACTGCAGATCCCACTTGCCACGTCTATGCTTACTAATCCACACTTTATATGCACACATGGACACACAGACATACACACACACACACAGATCTTACAAAGTTTCTGTCAGTGATGTTTAACAAGTTTGTCTTAAGACTAACATATTTCAATACTAAAAAGGAAACATTGCCATTATATCTCTTGTGAGATATAATAAAAAAGATACTTAAAATTTTTTTTTAATTTAAAAATATTAAGGAAGAAAATGCTAGCATTTGTAAGTACAGAAAACCAACTGCATGGTATAACAATGAAGGTTAAATAACTTTAAATGAATGAACAAAAATGCAGTTTAAGATAAAACTTACCTTCTTCTCATTCCAAGAAGTAGGTATAAACAACAGCACACTGCTATAACAATCCCCCATATCAAAGAGAGGCTCATCATTTTGCAAATCTAATGTGAAACCTCTGAGGAGGAGCGTCTGTGATGAGAAAGGTAAGGATGTAACCACAGACTCCAGCTAGACTTTTTATACATGGTAAGATGCTTCACTTGAGTGATCAAAGCAAACAATTAACCATCCCTATTAGGTAAAAAAAAAAAAATAAAATAACTGGCCTTGAACTAAGTCCACAAGTATCAGAAGAGTTTCCAAAACAATCAGAGGCCTGCCATACTTGATAAGTTGAAGGTCACTCAAACATATGTTGACTTAACATTCAGACCTGGGAGTGACAGCCAGTATTACAAATTTAGTATACTTATGAAAAGAACAAATAAACCTGTTCAAGATGAACATATCAAATAGAGATGTAAAATATAATAAGGTAAAGAAAAGTAAGTAAAAGTTATCATTAAGCTAATGATTTGATCTTGTTACCTTTAAAAAGAAATAATTTAAATGATTCATGAGAGAGAGAGCTGTAAAGTTCAAAGGAAAGAGAACTGAGTGAAATGTTTCTGCTGCTTCACGTTTCAGTGCTTTTACAAAATCATAGGTATTTTACTATATATAGTAACATGTTACTTACCTATCACCCTCAAGAAAGAAAGTATCCCACACAAATTCATCTTCCAACTGAACATGGTCTGTTTTTTTAAGTCTTTATTAAATTTATGACAATATTCCTTCTGTTTTATGTTCTAGCTTTTTGGCATGTGGGATCTTATCTCCCCAACCAGGGATTGAACCCATACCCCCTGCACTGGAAGGCAAAGTCTTCACCTCTGGACCGCCAGGCAAGTTCCCCAAAGCACAGTTTATCTTAAAGCATCAAAACTTTATCAACCACTTTTTTCTAATTGAAAATAGGTTTATTAATTTTTCTAATTCAAGACTAACTGAAACATATCTTAGTAGAAAGGGAAAGTCAATTCATAATTTACCTCTGCCACATCTCCCTAATCAGAACTGTTAACTGTTTGGTATGTATATCCTCCCAAACTTTATTTCTATGCACACTTATGTAGTAATTGAATGTCTATTCTGTACCAAGAACTCTTTAAAGGTATTCTGACTATAAGTATTAATAAGATGGGCTGATTGCCTGCTTTAATGAAGGCACTATTTTAGTCGAGAGACAAATAATAAAATATAAGACATAAAATAAAGCAAGGTGCAGAGAGCTATCAGGGCATGAGAGCAACTATAGGCACGGTGACTTGCTCTTCTGAGATCAGGGGATTAGCCAAGACAGAACGAGAAGGACGAGAAATCCAGGAAGAAAGAGCAAATGCAGAAGTCCTAAGTTAAGGATGAACTTGGTCTATCTAAGAACCAGAAAGGATGTAGGATACATTGGAGCAAAGTGAATGAGGGGAAGCTTGATTAAGATATAAGACAAAAGACAGGCAAGAGCTCAGTCACATATAGGACGCTTGAAGGGAGAGAGATTTTGGAGGGCAGCAGATCAAAACAGTGTCTTCAGCTACACAGACTGCTGTGTTGTCAGGTTAACAATCGAACTTGAGTTTGAAACGAGGGAGAAAAGTCAAAGGTGGAAATAGGAATCACAAGTCATCAGTGTTTGAATGGTGTTTAGAGTCCAGAGGCTATATCATATTACCTTGGGAGACAATGTGAAATTGAAAGTTATGAGTCACTCAGTCGTGTCAGACTCTTTGCGACCCCATGGACTATAGCCCGCCAGGTTCCTCTGTCCGTGGAATTTTCCAGGCAACAGTACTGGAGTGGGTTGCCATTCCCTCCTCCAGGGGATATTCCTGACCCAGGGATAGAACCGAGGTCCCCTGCATTGCAGGCAGATTCTTTATCATCTGAGCCACAGGAAAGCCCAGGGAAACAATTAAGCCCGAGAGAAGAATAGAATCCAACACCAGACCCCAGAGCAGCCCATTTCTTGAGATCAGTCAGAGAACGATGAAGAGAAGATGGGGAAGAAACAGCAGGAATAAAACCGAGACAATACAGTGTCACAGGAAGAGGAAGATGCCCTTGAAGAAAGATGAATATATCACAGGCTACTCTAAGGTCAAGGAAGAGGACAGAGAAAGGACTGCTGGATTCGACAATGAGGAGATAGCTGGTGAGTCACACATAGACACACACGCAAAGATGGGATTCCATTAAAGACTTTATATAGCACAAAAAAATGAATATCATGAATGTTTCCCATGACAACACACATCTGTATGTATTACATTTGTATCTGTAAGATCTCTTCACTTTTTTCTGTGTGTATAGTCTTCCATTGACTAAATGTACTATTATTTAGTTAACTGATTCTCTACTTGGTTTCCAGTTCTTGGCTACAGAATCCATAAATTCATTTCATGCTTTTTTGCCTCCCTAAACATAAACTACAAATATTTTCTTGTGGGTGATTTGTGATCATAGTTATAAATATCCACCATTCTGTGGCAGTACATAGAATTTTCAGTCCATTTAAATATTTTTAGGGCATTGCACCCATTAAATACATTTAGACTGATGTGCCTTTTTGAATTCTTATGTCTGTTTTCTATATGACTCGTTAAAGGTGAAACCTTTACATTAGCTGGCCTGTCACAACAGAATGTCACAATCAGAGTAAACACCAACCTAAGAGCCAACCAGTTTAACCCTTGGGAGTGACCTCTCAAGCAAACAAATGACAAATGTGGAAAAAATGGTACTTGGGACCTCTAGAAATTATCTGCAGTTTCTGGTGCATTTATAATTTTGTCAAAATTAGAATGTTTTCAGAATGCTAAAGGAGAAGTACATTCACAACTCCAAGAAAATATTCTTAAGTCTTGTCTTCCCCATCCCCCCTCAGCACACCATGAACTCCTTTCAAATACAGCCTGGCTTCCCTTTCAGTTCTGTTCAGTTTAGTCACTCAGTCGTGTCCGACTCTTTGTGACCCCATGAGTCGCAGCACACCAGGCCTCCCTGTCCATCACCAACTCCCGGAGGTTACTCAAACTCATGCCCATCGAGTCGGTGATGCCATCCAACCATCTCATCCTCTGTCGTCCCCTTCTCCTCCTGCCCCCAATCCCTCCCAGCATCAGGGTCTTTTCCAATGAGTCAACTCTTCACATGAGGTGGCCAAAGTACTGGAGTTTCAGCTTCAGCATCAGTCCTTCCAATGAACACCCAGGACTGATCTCCTTTAGGATGGACTGGTTGGATCTCCTTGCAGTCCAAGGGACTCTCAAGAGTCTTCTCCAACACCACAGTTCAGAAGCATCAATTTTTCGGCGCTCAGCTTTCTTCACAGTCCAACTCTCACATCCATACATGACCACTGGAAAAACCATAGCCTTGACTAGACAGACCTTTGTTGGCAAAGTAATGTCTCTGCTTTTTAATATGCTATCTAGGCTGGTCATAACTTTCCTTCCAAGGAGTAAGCATCTTTTAATTTCACGGCTGCAGTCACCATCTGCAGTGATTTTGGAGCCTCCAAAAATAAAGTCTGACACTGTTTCCACTGTCTCCCCATCTATTTCCCATGAGGTGATGGGACCAGATGCCATGATCTTAGTTTTCTGAATGTTGAGCTTTAAGCCAACTTTTCCACTCTCCTCTTCACTTTCATCAAGAGGCTTTTTAGTTTCTCTTCACTTTCTGCCATAAGGGTGGTGTCATCTGCATATCTGAGGTTATTGATATTTCTCCCTGCAGTCTTAATTCCAGCTTGTGCTTCTTCCAGGCCAGGGTTTCTCATGATGTACTCTGCATAGAAGTTAAATAAGCAGGGTGACAATATACAGCCATCCCTTTAGCCTCATCTATTCTTCCTACTTCTTCTCTCACTGTCCCTCTTCTAGACAAAAAAAGCCCAGGGCACACACACCCCATTTTCTTCAGTGGGCTGAGGAAAAGCAGAGACACACATGTCCATGTTCGTAATTTTCTTTGTGGTTTACATCTTCCTTCTAGGATGTCACTTCTTTCTACTGTCCTGTCCACACAAGGATCTGTTACACCCCTAACACGCTGCCTCTAATCTGCCGAGTGGGACTGAGATGCTCCTTATGTCATCACAACTATTCTTGGGTTGCAGGTAAATACCTGCAAGGTCTCCTGAGGAGTCGAGCACTCCAAGTTTCAGGCTTGGGCTCCATGGCATCTCAGGGTGGCTAGCGCAGTGATTGGACTATCAGGAAATGAGCAAATGCCAGCTGAATTGGAAAGTCATTTGCTTATTTTTTTATTCTCTGCTATGTTTCAAATTGTGAATTTTTATTACAAACACACACACACACATGCTGAGCATGTGTATCAGACATGGGCTCTGACCTATGGGGTTTGCACAGCAACAAGACAAAATGTAAGTGCTCTGATGCAGAAAGGAGGATGTTTGAGCTGCCAGAAGGCCTGGCACGAACGGAGCTTATATAAACACTCTAATCCCTCTGTAGTCTATCAATTTCCTCTGTATTTAAAGGGTAGTGAAGGGTCCACACTGATGTTCAGAGGAAGAGCTTGTTCTGAGCCTCAGAGAACACAGAGCCCGAGTCTAACACCCCATCCCATGAAAACGGACATACAAAACTTGGGAACTCAAACTAGAGGAAGAGAAGGTAGAGAGAACTGCTCAAGCTATCTGCTTATCTAACCTGATGGCATAACTGGTTCCTTCTAGTTGTAAACATAGTTTACGTATGTGTGATTGTTCGAAATAATGTAAGCTATCAATATGGTTAAACAGTTGAGTCAAACCAGTTGTTTTCCTGAATTCACAACTAAAACTAATTCAATGGTGGAATGTGTGTGTATGTGTGTGAGCTTGCGTGCTCAGTCATGTCAGACTCTTTGTGACCCCATACACTGTAGCCTGACAGACTTCTCTGTCCATGGAATTCTTCAGGCAAGAATACTACAATGAGTAGCCCTTTGCACCTCCAGGAGATCTTCCCGACCCAGGGATCGAACCTGGGTCTCCTGCATTGCATGCAGATTCTTTACAACATGAGCCACCAGGGAGTGGCAAATCCAGGACACAGCCTCAGATCTTCTGAATTGAATTTAAGCATTCCCCTTTTACGGGCTTCCCAGGTGGCGCTAGTGGTGAAGAATCCACCTGCCAGTGTAGGAGGTGCAAGGACTAGGGTTTGATCCTGGGTCGGGAAGATCCCGTGGAGTAGGAAATAACAACTCACTCCAGCAAAGAATACTGGCAAGAAGCCTGGAAAATTCCATGGATAGAGGAGCCTGGTGGGCTACAGTTCATAGGGTCACAAAGGGTCAGACACAACTGAGTGACTGAGCACACACACATTCCTCATTTATAGCTCAGAACCTATGGGCACCTGACTCCAGATTAAGGAAGAATAAGCACTCCACCTGCACATTCAAATGTAAAGTTGATTCATCAAACTTGTTCTGAACACCAAGTGTGTGGAAGGCCCTGTTAGGAAATGAGGGAAAGCTGGATAGATGATTTAACAAACATTTCATTCATTCATGGTAACTTAGCACTCACTTGCTGTAAAGCACTTTTTAGGTGCTGGAGATACAGAGATACGTAAGACAGGCAGGCTCAAGGGGACACAGGCAATTGACAGGAGAACAAACCCACTATTTGGTTTCTGATAAAGCATCATTTGTATGATCAGAAAAGGTCAGGCAATGCATCAAAAGATCCTCGCACGCTTACTGATGTGATCGACATTAGTACATGGAAACAGACACAGTTGCCTCATTTATGGGTGGCTTCATAGCAACCCACTCCAGTATTCTTGCCTGGAAAATCCCATGGATGGAGGAGCCTGATAGGCTAAAGTCCATGGGGTTGCAAAGAGTCGGACACGACTGAGCAACTTCACTTACTTCATGCTGTAATATCCTGGCTCCAGTCCCAGTGCGGCCCCTGCCAGGCCATGTCACAGGGGAACTCCTATTGCCCAAGGGAAAGACAGGCCTGAGGGCTAGAATTAGAGAAGAAGTGGTTGGCTTCACTTTTCAATTTCACCTTGAGCTGAGCCTCTGGAGCTTATCCATGAAGCTCAACTGTACAGAGATAAGAAGTGAGAGCCATGGTCCCTTGGACCGGCTGGGCCCAACCAACCTCCCCGGAGGGTAAGAGAACTTGGGTAGAGAGGGAAAGGAGAAAGCAGGCAGGGGAATGAGACAGAGAGAGAGAGAGAGATAGGGAGGAAGGTAAGGAGGGCTGAGCCTTTTCCTACTTTTTACTTGTTATGTGTTGTGCTGCTACAAACATTCATATTCAATGTTTTGTTTTAAAGGTCCTATATGAGGCTGAGCGCTAAAGAATTGATGCTTTCAAACTGTGGTGTTGAAGAAGATTCTTGAGAGTCCCTTGGGCTGCAAAGAGATCAAATTAGTCAATCCTAAAGTAAATCAACCCTGAATATTCATTGGAAGGACTGATGCTGAAGCTGAAGCTCCAATTCTTTGGCCATCTGATGGGAAGAGCTGACTCATTGGAAAAGACCGTGGGGAAGATGGAGGGCAGGAGGAACAGGGGGTGACAGAGGATGAGATGGTTGGATGCCAACCATCACCAACTCAGTGGATGTGAGTTTGAGCAAACTCTGGGAGATGGTGAAGGACAGGGAAGTCTGGCAGTTCTTGGGGTCACAAAGAGTCAGAGATGACTTAGCAACTGAACAACAACACAGAGCTAAAAGTGGATTCGCTGGATCGTATGGTAACTCTATTGAATGTGATGGTAGTCAACAATTAGATATGTTAAACTGTAACTTGCTAAAGAAATAATAAACTTCACATCAAGTTTGATTTAATTGTCCCGACACCTGCCTTCACTGATCAAGCTTGATTTAATTGTCTGCCAAGGTTCATGGTTCAAGGTTGCTGAGAGAACACACTGGTCATAGCAAACACCCTCTTCCAACAACACAGGAGAAGACTCTACACATGAACATCACCAGATGGTCAATAATGAAATCAAATTGATTACATTCTTTGCAGACAAAGATGGAGAAGCTCTATACAGTCAGCAAAATCAAGACCGGGAGCTGACTGTGGCTCAGATCATGAACTCCTTATTGCCAAATTCAACTTAAATTGAAGAAAGTAGGGAAAATAATGCCAAATTCAACTTAAATTGAAGGAAGTAGGGAAAACAACTAGACCACTCAGGTATGACCTAAATGAAAACCCTTATGATTATACAGTGGAAGTGAGAAATAGATTCAAGGATTAGATCTGATAGACAGAATGCCTGATAAACTATGGATGGAGGCTCATGACATTGTACAGGAGGCAGGGATCAAGAACATCCCCAAGAAAAAGAAGTGCAAAAAGGCAAAATGGTTGTCTGAGGAGGGCTTACAAACAACTGAGAAAAGAAAAGAAGTGAAAGGCAAAAGAGAAAAGAAAGATATACCCATTTGAATGCAGAGCTCCAAAGAATAGCAAGGAGAGATAAGAGAGCCTTCCTCAGTGATCAGTGCAAAGAAATGGAGGAAAACAATAGAATGAGAAAGACTAGAGATCTCTTCAAGAAAATTAGAGATACCAAGGGAACATTTCATGCAAAGATGGGTTCAATAAAGGACAGAAATGGTATGGACCTAACAGAAGCAGAAGATATTAAGAGGTGGCAAGAATACACAGAAGAACTGTACAAAAAAGATCTTCACAACCCAGATAATCACAATGGTGTGATCACTGACCTAGAGCCAGACATCCTGGAATGCAAAGTCAAGTGGGCCTTAGGAAGCATCACTATGAACGAAGCTAGTGGAGATGATGGAATTCCAGTTGATCTATTTCAAATCCTGAAAGATGATGCTGTGAAAGTGCTGCACTAAATATGCTAGTGAAATTTTGAAAACTCAGCAGTGGCCTCAGGACTGGAAAAGGTCAGTTTTCATTCCAACCCCAAAGAAAGGCAATGCCAAATAATGTCCAAACTACCACACAATTGCACTTATCTCACACACTAGCAAAGTAATGCTCAAAATTCTCCAAGCCAGTCTTCAACAGTATGTGAACCATGAACTTCCAGATATTCAAGCTGGATTTAGAAAAGGGAGGTGAACCAGAGATCAAATTGCCAACATCTGTTGGATCATTGAAAAAGCAAGAGAGTTCCAGAAAAACATCTTCTGCTTTATTGACTATGCCAAAGTCTTTGATTGTGTGGATCACAATAAACTGTGGAAAATTCTTAAAGAGATGGAAATATCAGACCACCTGACCTGCCTCCTGAGAAATCTGTATGCAGGTAAGGAAGCAACAGTTAGAACTAGACATGGAACAACAGACTGGTTCCAAATTGGGAAAGGAGTATGCCAAAGCTGAATATTGTCACCCTGCTTATTTAACTTATTTGCAGAGTACATCATGAGAAATGCTGGGCTGGATGAAGCACAAGCTGGAATCAAGATTCCTGGGAGAAATATCAATAACCTCAGACATGCAGATGACATCACCCTTATGGCAGAAAGCGAGGAGGAACTAAATGTCAGGGAATGTTTGACAGGAGGATTCCTACGTGCTGTCTCTCATGAGTCCTTTGTCCCTATTCAAGCAGAACAGCATGCTGCTCCCAGGGACTGAGGTCATTGTGTGAGGCAGGCTTGGGTCTCCTTTAGTAAACATTCTCTTTAGGACAAAACTGCTTAGGCTCATTCCCCTTTCTTGAGATATGGATTGTCTCCTGACCTTGTGACTAACATTACCCCTTGTTCCCTTGGTAATGGTTGCTGTACGTTTGGTTGTCTGATCTCTATCATTCCCGAAAGAAGTTTCTTGTACTGCAGCCTATATATACTCATAGAAAAATCATTAAAGCACCTTTGCTTCATCAGAGCTTAGGTCCCCGGGTCTTTTTTGTCTCTCTCTCTCTCTTTCTCTCTCTCTCTCTCTTTTTCTGGCTGACTCTCTGGAGCGTGGAGACCCGTCATGCTCACTTTTCTGCCCAGGCTTCTCAGACCCCCTCGAGAGGGCGCCTGGTGCCTTCGTGAGTGATGCAAGTCCTGTGTCAAGGACTTTATTGGTCCTCTGTGTAAACCAAGGGATATCAGCCTCTTTCTCTCTTTTACTTTCTTATCGTTGACTCCGTACCACAAGGTTCCGGTCCATTAAAGGACCCCAACAACTAAAGAGCCTCTTGATGGAGGTGAAAGAGGAGAGTGAAAAAGTTGGCTTAATACTAAACATTCAGAAAGCTAAGATCATGGCATCTGGTCCCATCACTTTATGGAAAATAGATGGGGCAACAGTGGCAGACTTTATTTTGGGGGACTCCAAAATCACTGTAGATGGTGACTGTAGCCATGAAATTAAAAGATGCTTGCTCCTTGGAAGAAAAGTTATGACCAACCTAGACAACATATTAAAAAGCAGAGACATTACTTGGCAAACAAAGTTCCATCTAGTCAAAGCTATGGTTTTTCCAGTAGTCATGTATGGATGTGAGAGTTGGACTATAAAGAAAGCTGAGCGCTGAAGAATTAATGCTTTTGTACTATGGTGTTGGAGAAGACTCTTGAGAGTCCCTTGGACTGCAAGGAGATCCAACCAATCCATCCTAAAGCAAATCAGTCCTGAATATTCATTGGAAGGACTGATGCTGAAGCTGAAACTCCAATACTTTGGCCACCTGATGCAAAGAACTAACTCACTAGAGAAGACCCTGAAGCTGGGAAAGATTGAAGGCGGGAGGAGAAGGGGATGACAGAGGATGAGATGGTTGGATGGCATCACCGACTCAATGGACATGAGTTTGAGTAACCTCCGGGAGTTGGTGATGGACAGGGAGGCCTGGCGTGCTGCAGTCCATGGGGTCTCAAAGAGGCAGACATGACTGAGCGACTGAACTGAACTGAAAGTTCATGGTAGCCTAAACAAGAGGCTTGCGGGAGTTGTTTTTCAGGAACGTGTGTCCAGTTTGGGCTGGAGCCTGTAAAACCCTGGTTGGGACTACAGACCCTCCAACCGGGCAGGCTCAAATGTCTGATCATGACCTTGTGACCTGAGATGGCCCAAAACATCAGAGCACCCCACGGAGAAGCAAGCAACTCAGTTGTACCTGCACCTGCACAGTTGCACCTTTTTCTTATCCTCAGTCACCTTTCCCCACCCTCCATGTCCCCCACCCCAAGGCTTATTCTATAAATAGCCCAAGCCTGTCTCCTCTGGGCAGGTGGGACTAAGGTTTCCTGCATGGCTGTCTTGTGAATAAGCGCTTTCTCTGAGGCCAAACCTCAGTGACTCAGCATTTGGCTTGCTGCAAGCCGGGCAAACAAACCTGGTTCGGTAATACTGTGTTTCTAACTTTTTCGGACAAGCTGTTTTCCAAAGTGGCTGCACTACCGTCCATTCCCACCAGCATGGTAAGAGTGCTTCGGTTTCTTTGTGTCCTTGTCAACGGTTACTTTTGTCCCCATGTTTTTACGTACAGCTGTCCTGGTTGGTGTGAAACACTGCCTCATTCTGGGTTCGATTTGCGTTTCCCTATTGAGTAAAAATGTTTCTATGTGATTATCAGCCCTTTGTAAATCTTTGGACTATGTTTATTCAAACCGTTTGCTCATTTTTTAAACTCAGTATTCGTCTTTTTGTCGTTCACTTTTAAGAGTTCTTTTCATATTCTGGATGCTATCCCCTTATCAGACATGATTTTCAAACATTTCCTCCCATTCTGCTGGTTGTCTTTTCATTTTCTTGATAATATCTTTGGATGAACAAAGGTGTTTAATTTTGTTGAAGTCCCATTTACCTATCTTTTAAAAAATATTTATTTGGCTCCTCTGGGTCTTAGTTGCAGCGTGTGCGATCTAGTTTCCTGACCAGGGTTTGAACCCAGACACCTGCACGGGGAGTGTGGAATCTTAGCCACTGGACCACTAGGGGAGTTTTACCTGTCTTTTTTTTTTTTTTTTTTACCTGTCTTTTTATTGGTCACTTTGGGCATCATATCTAAGAAGCATTGCCAAATCCAAGGTCATGAAGACTTAATGCTATGTTTTCTCCTAAGAGTTTTACGGTTTTAGCTCTTATACATAGGTATTTGTAGGGAAAGAGCAAATCAGCCAAGTTGGCAGTGGTCACTCTCTCTCACGCTGCAGCCTCTCACCCCACAGTTTGTAAATATATGATTATGTAACAGCTGAGATCACTTACAACACTGCACATGCTTGTCACAATGCACCCTCTTGGCCCTGGGCCACTTTTGTTCTGTAAGCATATATAAGCTCCACCTGAAAAGCCCTTTCCAGGTGCATTATGGCTGTATCCACTGGATCAACCACGAGAATATACAGCGTGTCTGCGGCTAAGGCCGCTGTGCCAGCCATTAGAAAATAAACAGGTCTGCAGTTCATGCGGCTCCTCCCATCATCTTCCAGCTTCTTCCTATCCACTTTCTAGCTCGCGCCTTGCCTACCCTGAGTTCAGCGAACCAGTAAGATACAGCAAGACAGTATTTGATCCATTCTGTGTATTTTTTCAATATGGTATGAGGTTGGGGAAAATCTCATGGACAGAGGAACCTGGTGGGCCATGGGGTCGCAAAGAGTCAGGCACGACTGAGCAACTAACACTTAACACTTCCTGAGAGGTTGGGGAAGTGTGGCATGCTGCAGCCTATGGGGTCGCAAAGAGTTGGACACGACTGAGCAACTGAACTGGGGATCCAACTTCACTCTTTTGTATGTAGATATTCAGTTATCCACCACCATTTAGGGAAGTGAATCTCTTGGCTTCCTTTTTGAAAACCAATTGACCATACAGTTAAGTGTTTATTTCTGAACTCCTTTTCCCCCTTGATCAGTAGGTCTAGCCCTGGGCTTCCCAGGTGGAGCCAATGGTAAAGAATCCACCTGCCAATGCAGGAGCGCAAGAGACAAGGGTTCTATCCCTGGCTTGGGAAGATTCCTTGGAGAAGGGAACAGCTACCCATTCCCATATTCTTGCCTAGGAAATCCCATGGACAGAGGAGCCTGGCAGGTTACAGCCCATGGGGTCGAAAAGAGTCGTACACGACTGAGCACAAGCCTATACGTAGGTCTATTCCTATGCCAGCATCGAAGTCTTTTATTTAGTTAGTTAGCTATGCTGGGTCTTCACGTAGCATGCAGGATCTTTAGTTGCAGCGTGTGGGATCTAGTTCCCTGACCAGGGATCGTACCCCTGCATTGGGAGCACTGAGTCTCAGCCATTGGGCCACCAGGGAAGTCCCAAGCACAGTCTTGATTACTGTAGGCTTGTACTCAGTTTTGTAACTGGAAATGTTGAGTCCTTCCACTTTTTTCTTTTTAAAGACGTTTTGGATATTCTGTGTCTTTTAAATGTGTATATGAATTTTAGAATGAAGTTGTAAATTTCTTCAAAAAAAAAAAAAGAAAGAAAGAAAGAAAGCTGGGATTTTGATAGGGAATGCATTCACTCTATCGAGTTGGAAAGTATTTGTTATCTTACCAAAATTAAGTCTTCTGACCCGTTAAATGGGTTATCTTCCCATTTATTTCCATCTTTAAATTTCTTTCAATGATGTTTTGTAGCTTTCAGTTTACAAATCTTGCACTCTTTTGTTAAATTTATTCCTAAGAGTAGAGTACATCTTGCAAAATGCCAGGCTGGATAAAGCACAAGCTGGAATCAAGATTGCCGGGAGAAATATCAATAACCTCAGATACGCAGATGACACCACCCTTATGGCAGAAAGTAAAGAGGAACTAAAGAGCCTCTTGATGAAAGTGAAAGTGGAGAGTGAAAAAGCTGGCTTAAAACTCAACATTCAAATAATGAAGATCATGGCATCCGGTCCCATCACTTCATGGCAAATAGATGGGGAAACAATGGAAACAGTGACAGACTATTTTCTTGGGCTCCAAAATCACTGCAGATGCTGACTGCAGCCATGAAATTAAAAGATGCTTGCTCCTTGGAAGAAAAGCTATGACCAGTCTAGACAGCATATTAAAAAGCAGAGACATTACTTTGTTGACAAATGTCCATCTAGTCAAAGCTATGGTTTTTCCAGTAGTCAAGTATGGATGTGAGAGTTGGACTATAAAGAAAACTGAGCGCCGAAAAATTGATGTTTTTGAACTATGGTGTTGGAGAAGACTCTTGGGAGTCCCTTGGACTGCAAGGAGATCCAACCAGTCAATCCAAAAGGAAATCAACCCTGAATATTCATTGGAAGGATGGATGCTGAAGCTGATACTCCAATACTTTGGCCACGTGATGTGAAGAACTGACTCACTGAAAAAGACCCTGATGCTGGGAAAGATTGAAGGCAGGAGGAGAAGGGGATGACAGAGGATAAGATGATTGGATGGTATCACTGACTCAGTGGACGTGAGTGTGAACAAGCTTTGGGAGTTGGTGATGGACAGGGAAGCCTGGCATGCTGCAGTCCATGGGGTCACAAAGAGTCAGACACGACTGAGCAACTGAACTGAAGTTATTTTATTCTTATTGATGCAATTTATAAGCAAATGTGTTTTCAATGTCATTTATGAATTGTCCATTGTTAATGTATAGAAATAAGCTGATTTAGTGGTGTTGGTTTCACATTTGCTGAACTTGTTTATTAGCACTCAGAGGTTTTTTGGTGGATTCAAAAGGCTTTTCAGTGTATACAAGATTATTATTATTTTTTTTATATTGTAGTGGTTTTTGTCATACATTGACATGAATCAGCCATGGATAAGATTATTGTTATTTAGTCAATAAGTCATGTCCAACTCTTTTGCAACCCCATGGGCTATAGCCTGCCAGACTCCTCTGTCCATGAGGTTTCCCAGGCAAGAATACTGGAGTGGGTTGCCATTTACTTCTCCAGTTGATCTTCCTGACCCAGGGATCAAACTTGCATCTCCTACATTGCAGGCAAGTTTTTTACCACTGAGTATAAACTTTTTACCAAGTTTATACCAGGGAAATGTATACAAGATTAAGTCTTTTGAAAAGAGAGAGAGTTTTTCATTCAAATGTGTATGTCTTTCCTTTCTTTTTCTTGCCCAGCTGCTCTGTATGTAGCTTCCAGTTAGATGTTGAGTGGTCATGATCTCAGGTGAACTCAGCACACTGCTGCTTGAAGCTGAAGGTTTCAGTTCCCAGCCAGAGATTAAGGTCAGGTAGAGGCGGTAAGAGCACCAAATCCTAACCACTAGCCTAGTGATCAGTGACAAGGCCCCAACCTTTCGGCTTTGCAGAAAAGAATTCCCACAAAGACAGAAAGCAGTGAAACAAATGAAATGTTCATTATGTTAGGTAGTTAGAATAGGGAAAAGGAGTCCAGAATGGCGGTGGCTAAAAGACCTGGAAGGGAAAAGCCCGTGAAAATAGAACAAAGGAAGGTCCAAGGACCGGAGTGAGAACCTCAGGTAAAACAAACAGCACTCCTAGATGGCCCAATTTACATAGGACAGGCCCAGGGAGAGAAAAACATAAAAACAGGAGCCAAAGCTAGCACTCTCTCTCTCCCCCGTGCGCTGGGGCGCTCTTCTCTTCGCGTCTTTGGATCAACGTGCCCTCACGCCTCCAAGATGGATTTTCCTGCTATGGTCTAAATAAACTAGAGCTGTAACACTGATCTATCTAAGAGCTATAACACGGTCCGTTTGAGACCTGAGAGCTGTAACATGGTCTGTCCAAGACCGGAGAGCTGTGACATACCAAGGGGGCCTTTAATGTCCGTCACTCCAAATCTTTGTTGTGACGAGACAGAGCTGAGGAGCATACACTCACCTGACAACTAGAAGGAAAAAGAGTCCATGTGGGTAGACACATAAGTGGGCTCAGAGAGAGTCTGCCCTTACGGTGGTGTCAGTCACTTTTATGGGGCATCTGTTCTGGGTTTCCTTTGGCTAACCATTGTTATTTGCCTGGTACTGAGTCCATATTTCATACATCTCAGGATCCTCCCTTGTATGCGTGCAATCTCTCAACCAAGATTTATTCCTATGAAGAGGCCTATGGGTAGACTTAGCACCACTCCACTTCTGACCTCCAAGGAGTTTTCTAGTCAGGAAGTTTTCCTTGATTTTGAGAATGAGAAATGTGTGGTCTCGTTTAGCTGGTCAGGGCCCAGCCTCCTGGTCCCCACAGGTATTTTGGAGTTTCTGCCCACAGGAGAAGAACTCAAATTGCTTTCCCTGGGAGGAGTGGGGGGGAATCTACTTCTAATTTATTTATCTACTTCTAGTTTATTAAGACTTATTTTCTGGCCTAACATGTATCTATCCTAGAGAATGTTGCATACATACCTGAGGGACTTTGTATTCTGCTGCTGCCGTGTGACGTCTCCTTTGTACATCTATCAAGTCTAGTTTGCTTACGCTGGTGTTCAAGTCTTCTATCCTTGTTGGCCTCCTAGCTCACTGTCCTATTATTGAAAATTAGGCATGAAAGGTTCTATAATTGCTGAATTGCCTATTTCTCTCTCAAATTCTGTCAGTTTTGATTCATGTATTTTGTAACTTTTAGGTGGATTTATACTTAAAACTGTTTTTTCTAGATGGATTAACCCTTTTATCATCCTAGCAACGCTTACATGTGCTTGATTTTTCCTCTATTAATGTGTATTTTTAAGAAATGTTAGACATGTTCCAACCATAGCACAAGCCAAAAGGTAATATGAAAAATTAAATTTGTGTTGTTTAGGGATTCATTTATTTTTTCAGTAATGTATGCTCGTGCTAAAAATCTGTGGCCTCGTGTTTTAAAAACCTAATGCTTATATTGCCCTCTAGTGGAAAGCTATGTGAACTGACACTTCCTCTGTAGTTAAGGAAACCAGAAGAAGCCACAGTAACTTGCACCTGAGTGAACTCTGAACTAGAATTGTAGAAAGCACCACATAAACCCAACTTACAGAAAGAGAGCCCAGCCTCACACCCCACATTTTGGAGCCTGCAAAACCTAGGCTTGGAGATCCTCCATTCTGTTGTTTTAAGCCAAGGCACTGGCATTCTCACAAACAAGGTGGTAAGACCATGAAGGTGCAGGACTCTGGAGAAGCTCCAAATCGAGAGACACCAGGACTAGTCCTCATGAGCTTTTCTGTCTCTGTAGCCTGTGGACAGAGATGAGAAATCCAGCAGTGGGTCAGCCTGCCAGTCACTCATGCTGATCAGCCTGTGGTCCTGGGTCTCTGTGTAATGTGCTTCCCCCTCTGACTATCTTCAAGATTATTCTTTTGAAACTTTGGTTCTCAGCAGTGTGATGTTTTTAGGGGTTTTTTTTCTTCCTTGAATTTGTGGCTTCTGCTCTTTCACTGATTTTTGGAAAATTCTTGGCCATTATATCTTCAAGTAGTCTTCTGCCCTCTCTCACTCTTTTTCCGGAATTCCAGTTACATGTATGTTAGCTTCTTCACCCATTTGTTGTTCATTCGCTCAGTCGTGCCCGACTCTTTTCAACCCCTGGACTGCAGCACACCAGGCTTCCCTGTCCTTCACAGTCTCCCAGACCTTGCTCAAACTCATGTCCATTGAGTCAGTGATACAGGCCTGGAAGGTGGAAAAGGGAGCAGGGACGAGGAGGGAGAGCTTCCTCTCCTGACAGGAGAGGGAGGCTCTGTGCTGTCCTGGTTGTGTTTGGGTAATGTTGTGGGTGATGTCACTGTTGGCCTGCATGTATTTGTAGGGCTGTGGAAAGAGTCCACTGAAGACAGTCACTATTCTGTGAGTGCATGCTAAGTCACTTCAGTCCTATCCAACTCTTTTTGACCCCATGGACTGCAGCTATCTCCCAGAGCTTGCTCAAACTCATGTCCATCGAGTCGGTGATGGCATCCAACCATCTCATCATCTGTCGTCCCCTTCTCCCACCTTCAATCTTTCCCAGCATTAGGGTCTTTCCTAATGAGTTGGCTCCTCGCATCAGGTGGCCAAAGTATTGGAGCTTCAGCCTCAGTCCTTCCAATGAATATTCAGAGTTGATTTCCTTTAGGATTGACTGGTTTGATCTCCTTGCAGTTCAAGGGACTTTTTATTGTAAACCCGTAGTTAACAATAACTTTACAATAACAAAAACTTTTTATTGTTAACCCATAGTTGTTCCTTATTTTTTTCTCTTTATGTTTGTATGATTCCTACTGACTTATTTTCAAGTCCAATGACTTCTTTCTTCTCTAGTTTTTAGGCTGCCAGTAAGTTTATTGAAGAAATTCTTCATCTCTGACCTCATGTTTGTTTCTAGAATCTCCACTTGACTGTTTTATGGTTTCCATCTTTCTAATGAAAATTCTCTTTTTCTAATGAAATTCCCCATCTGTTAATATCTGCTGTCCTTTTATGCCTCTAGATCTGTTAACATTTCTTTCGTGGTTACTTTAAATTCCCTATCAGCATCCAACATCCTGGTCATTCCCTATCCAACATCTTGGTCATCTCTGAGTCTGGATCTTTTGAACGCTTTATTTCTTGAAGATGGTTGATATTCTTTTTGTCCTTTTTGTAGAACCTATCTATGATGAGATTTAAATTCATCCATGTTAGATAGCAGGAAATAAAAACTCACCATGAGCGAAGAGAGAATCTATACTGCAGACTGGGCTTCAGTAGGAAAGTTTGGTTGTTTCTGGTTAAGAGCTGACTCTGCTTGAATTTGTGACTGAGGCAGAAAATGGAAAATTAGAATGGTGAGGAGGAACCAGAATTTCTCTCTGCAAGCTGGAGCATGCAACCAAGGCATATATAGCTAGGATCACTTTTTACTGTCTTTTTCTGGGCATCTAATTACATGTATGTTAGTAATTGACCCTCAGAAAGCTGCATCCTAAGAGAAAGGGCTAACAAAAAATTGTGTAGTTGGACATTTAAAAGATTTTTTATTTTGTCTAGTATTTTAGGGGTTTTAGTGGAAATGAGAAATTCTTTGAGATCAGCAGTACAGTTTCTCTGATATTGTACTAAGTGCTCCCCAGATGATGGAAGAACGAGGGGTTTTCTTCCCTCACCTCAAACCAAACAAGGGCATTTCAAAGAACTGCTCCAGGAACCTTCATGTGCCCCCTGGCATTTGGGGGACATAGCTAAGAGACTTGCTGGAGCCAGGGGGCTGACAGAGAAGAGAGCCTCACAGGAAGCAGCCTCCACCTCCAGCATTGGGCAGAGAAAGACTCCAGCTAAGTCACCTTGACAAGGACATGCCCAGAAGGATGGCCTGGAAGAGAGGAGAGTGACTCCAGGGGAAGGGTGCAAGTGGGTTGAGACTTCAGAAACAGGAGCTGAAGGTGGGTTACAAATAGGGGCTTCCTGGTAGGAGATCCCCCCAGGAGTAGAGGCTCCAAGATTAGACAAAGCACATCATCAGAAGTAAAGTGAAAGTTGCTAAGTCATGTTCAACTCTTTGCGACCCCCTGGAGTATAGCCCCCAGCCTCCTCTGTCCTTGGGATTCTCCAGGCAAGAATACTGGAGTGGGTTGCCATTTCATGCTCTGGGGGTGCTGGGGGTAGGGAGGCATGGAAATGGACTTCAGGAGGTCAGGAGGCCAGATAACCACCATTCCAGTCTATAAAGTCCACCCACAACTCACCCTGCCTGGTCAGGGGTGGGGTGGAGGTAGGGTCGGGCTGAACTAGCAACAAACATCCAGGGATGGGGGTGGGGGTCAGGGAGGAGAAAGAAGACTGCCACCCCACCCCTTTTCCACTGCAGGTCTCCAAGCCTAGGTGAGACATTTTCAGATGGAAGGGGAGAGGCTTAAATTGCACACAAAAACATCAAACTAAAATCTACAACTAAGAGAGGAACTGTGGATCTGCTGGCAGATGTCTGCTATTCAGGAACAAAAAATGAGCTATTTTAAACTATAATTTCTAATATGTGTGCTTAGTCACTCAGTTGTGTTGCATGCTTTGCAAACCCATGGAATGAACCCCACCAGCTCCTCTGTCCTAGGTAATTCTCTAGGCAAGAATACTGGAGTGGGTTGCCATGCCCTCCTCCAGGCGGTCTTCCCAACCCAGGGATCAAACCCAGGTCTCCCACACTGCAGGCAGATCCTTTACCATCTGAGCCACCACGCAAGTCCATCAGTCCTAATAAATAGAACTTATCAATAAGTCAGTTCAATACATTTCTCTGGGTAATTTTTTTATAATATTAAAAGTCTCTGTGCCCAGTACTTATATCTCTTTCCTGTTTCTACTGTTGTTTAAATGTATCTTAATTCTAGATCAGATTTGTCTATTTTATTCAACTAACAAACTTTTGATGATGATTGGTCAAATCAGTTTTTTGTTTCCGATTTCATTTCTGCTTTTGTATTTATTGATTCCTTCTCTTTGGGGGTGGTGGCTATTTGATATACTTTGCCTGTCTTCCTGAATTGTATGCCTAGTTTATTTTCAATCTTTCTAATATCTGTTTTTAAGGCTATATTTTCACTTGCATACCATTTTAACGCTGTGTTTAAATTGTTAACCCAAGATTGCAGAAGCATCCTTTTTCTTTAATAGTATTCAAGTTACTTTTTTTCCCATAAAGTAATGAGAATCAGAATGCCAAGAGAGAGGCCTCAGATGAAACAGGTTTTCAAGACAGTTCCATTTATTTTTTACTTAGGATCATTATGTAATTGAATGTTCTCTGCTGTGATTTCTCAACCATCTTATGTTTAGACTTCTCCAACATCACTTCAGAGCTGTGTGCAATGAAGGAACTCCCCTTTTTATGTCTTAGTGTTTTGGCCACACATTCTGGGAAACAAACTCACTCAGAAGGACAATGCAGATAGTGGAGTGCAGTTTATTATACCAAGGGCCCAAGGCAGTGTCTCCTCTTAGCCAAGGACCCCAACCAGTTTTTGTGAAAACATTATATACCCTAAGTGTACGTGCACAAACTCGAAACCCGCCTTGCCAGATTCTCTGAAACTAGTCTGGACAAAGGAAAAAAAGATACAATCAAAGTTAACCTGTGATTCATATGCCTTAAGCCTAGGTAGTTAACAGTGGACAATTATCAATAGGCCTGTGGTCATACCCCAATAAGCATAATAGAATGTATGATTCTATTCGGTTACACAGATAATTAGGGTATTCTTTTAGGTGATGGAGAGTCTAGGTATGAGCCCTGGGGCTCTTCCTTCCAAGGGGCCTGGTTTTCCAGTTGGTATGTCGTTCACATAGATACTGGGCATATAGCTCAAGATGGAGTCCTGCTTTCCAGATAGAGCCTATTCTGTTTCTTCCTTCATTAGGAAAGACACAAGCAGGAGAGAGATCTTCACAGACCAAATTTGTGTAACAATCTGGTCATTGCATCCAGAGATAATTGACAGTGATAATGTTTAACTGCATAACTTTTCACTTTTTCTACAGGAGTACTAGAAGACATGTCTGACTCTTTGCGACCCCATGGACTATAGCCTGCCAGGCTTCTCTGCCCATGGGATTCTCCAGGCAAGAATACTGGAGTGGGTTACCATGCCCTCCTCCAGGAGATCTTCCCGACCCAGGAATCGAACCCATGTCTCTTTAGTCTTCTGCACTGGCAGGAAGGTTCTTTATCACTAGTGCCCCCTGGGAAGCCCTACTAGAAGACAGATTTCTTCAATTTTCTAAAAGATGTGATTCGAATCATCAAGCAAGTGTTAATTTTCATGACTTAGAGCATGCTATAATGACTCAACAACACAACTCATATTTTTTCTCCTCCTTTGCTATAATTTACATGAATTTCCTTTCAGGAAGGGAATAGTCTCAGATTGTATGGAATGCAGTTGGTAAATAATCTGCCTGTGATGCGGTAGACCTGGGTTCAATTCCAGAGTCAGGAAGATCCCCAGGAGAAGGGAATGACTACCCACTCCAGTATTCTTGCCTGGAGAATTCCATGGACAGAGGAGCCTGGTGGGTACAGTCCACGGGGTCACAAAGAGTCAGACACGACTGAGCAGCGACTAACACATGGACTGCTCTCCTCAATGTGTTCTACCTTTTTTTCCCAAGTGGAGGAAGTACTGTGACTTGGCAGATCACCAATAAACCTTAGCTAGTGAAGTGGTTTCTAAATATTCCTTATCTTAGTCTACTTTTCAGCATTTATTGATTGGAAATTGTCGGGTGTATTTGGGGCATGATAAATCCTTGTATTTAGCCATTAGCCATGATAAATCTTTGTATTTAGCCATTAGACAAGACAAAGTGAAAGATAGCCATTATCTGGTTCAGTTGCAGCAGTGAAATAATTATATGCAAGGGCAGGGCTGTCATGCATGGGTGGTTTACCCTGCTGCTTAAATATCACCATTTGAGTTTTGAAAACTGGTTACTAATTAAGCAATGTGTCCACCTTGTCTTTAGATTTGTTTAATGAATAACTTTATGGACTCTCTATATTGTATTGACTTTTTATACAGCAGTAGATGACGTTATTTTATTTTGGTTTAAACTGATAAAGATGATTTACATTTTAAGCCAAAGAGCCCAGTGATATTATTTCTGGTGCTAATCGTGTTGATCCACATATCAAATTCTCCTTTCTAGGTATCTTATTTTCCTTCAGCTGTTAGGGGGTATTTCTCATAGCTTCTCAGGCTATGACCTTCAAAGCAATTTTGATGATGATATTAATTGCTTTCATTAAATCATCATTCCTTGTTCTTCAGATCAATGTAAGAACTGCCCAGTGGTGGTATGATGTGGCCCCCACTGCCCCTTAGGCTTTGAGCAAGGCAGATATTTTTTAGAAGTTGCGTTGATGGGATGACTGGGTTCCCAAATTGAGCCAGTCAGATCTCCTATAGGATTAGCTGTGAATCACCAGCAAATGTTAAAAATCAAAGACCTCTTATTGCAGGGAGGAAGCCAATTCTGACTCCACGTTGGAACTGTTTCTTTTACTTGCTTTTCATTGCTTTTGTTATTATAATCAAACAGGATGGTTTGCCTCAGAATCCTGCCCCTCTGCCTGACTGTTAAACTAAAGTGCCTTTCTTCAGAACTCTGTCCATCTGTGGATGGCAGGAAGGAAGAATTAACATATCCCCTGCCTGAGGCTTGCCATTCTAGGAGACATTTGCAAGATTAATGGGCTTTTCACTTTGCTTCCTCGCCTCCCATCATCTCTGATATGTAAAAGAACCTGATGAAAGAAATCAAAGAGGACACAAACAGATGGAGAAACATGTTCATGGATTGGAAGAATCAATATTGTCAAAATGGCTATACTACCCAAAGCAGTCTATAGATTCAATGCAATCCCTATCAAGCTACCAATGGTATTTTTTACAGAACTAGAACAAATAATTTCACAATTTGTATGGAAATACAAAAAACCTCGAATAGCCAAAGTAATCTTGAGAAAGAAGAATGGAACTGGAGAAATCAACCTGCCTGACTTCAGACTATACTACAAAGCCACAGTCATCAAGACAGTTTGGTACTGGCACAAAGACAGAAATATAGATCAATGGAACAGAATAGACAGCCCAGAGATAAATCCACGAACCTATGGACACCTTATCTTTGACAAAGGAGGCAAGAATATACAATGGAAAAAAGACAACCTCTTTAACAAGTGGTGCTGGGAAAACTGGTCAACCACTTGTAAAAGAATGAAACTAGAACACTTTCTAACACCATACACAAAAATAAACTCAAAAGTGATTAAAGATCTAAATGTAAGACCAGAAACTATAAAACTCCTAGAGGAGAACACAGGCAAAACAATCTCCGACATGAATCACAGCGGGATCCTCTATGACCCACCTCCCAGAATATTGGAAATAAAAGCAAAAATAAACAAATGGGACCTAATGAAACTTAAAAGCTTTTGCACAATAAAGGAAACTATGAGCAAGGTGAAAAGACAGCCCTCGATTGGGAGAAAATAATAGCAAACAAAGCAACAGACAAAGGATTAATCTCAAAAATATACAAGCAACTCCTGCAGCTCAATTCCGGAAAAATAAAAGACCCAATCAAAAAATGGGCCAAAGAACTAAACAGACATTTCTCCAAAGAAGACATACAGATGGCTAACAAACACATGAAAAGATGCTCAACATCACTCATTATCAGAGAAATGCAAATCAAAACTGCAATGAGGTACCATTACACGCCAGTCAGGATGGTTGCTATCCAAAAGTCTACAAGCAATAAATGCTGGAGAGGGTGTAGAGAAAAGGGAACCCTCTTACACTGTTGGTGGAAATGCAAACTAGTACAGCCGCTATGGAGAACAGTGTGGATATTTCTTAAAAAACTGGAATTAGAACCGCCATATGACCCAGCAATCCCACTTCTGGGCATACACACTGAGGAAACCAGATCTGAAAGAGACACGTGCACACCAATGTTCATCGCAGCACTGTTTACAATAGCCAGGACATGGAAGCAACCTAGATGCCCATCAGCAGACGAATGGATAAGGAAGCTGTGGTACATATACACCGTGGAATATTACTCAGCCATTAAAAAGAATTCATTTGAATCAGTTCTAATGAGATGGATGAAACTGGAGCCCATTATACAGAGTGAAGTAAGCCAGAAAGATAAAGACCAATACAGTATACTAGTGCATATATATGAAATTTAGAAAGATGGTAACGATAACCCTATATGCAAGACAGCAAAAGAGACACAGATGTACAGAACAGACTTTTGGACCCTGTGGGAGAAGGCGAGGGTAGGATGTTTCGAGAGAACAGCATTGAAACATGTATATTATCTAGGGTGAAACAGATCACCAGCCCAGGCTGGATGCATGAGACAAGTGCTCGGGCCTGGTGCACTGGGAAGACCCAGAGGAATCGGATGGAGAGGGAGGTGGGAGGGGGGTTCGGGACGGGGAATACATGTAAATCCATGGCTGATTCATGTCAATGTATGACAAAAACCACTACAATATTGTAAAGTAATTAGCCTCCAACTAATAAAAATAAATGGGGAAAAAAATAAATGAAGCACTGAAAACAAACAAACAAACAAAAAAATAAAGACTCTATGTGACAAAAAAAAAGAAAAAAAGAACCTGGTATCCAGACCCCAATAAGATAGTTATTTTGAGGCGACAAGCTGCCATCTTCTAGGTCTGCTGGTTCCCAGATTAAAGTATCTTCCTCGCCTCAATATCTCATCTCTCGGATTCATTGACCTATCGTGGGGCGAACAGAGCGAGCTTGGCCTCGGTCACACTCTGGTTAGAAGAAAAACAGAGAACTGATACTTCTAAGAGTGGAAAATTCATGGGCAGATCTCCAATCTTTATATACAATGGGTCTCTGATATCAGACCCTACAACAAAAGAGATAGTTTTCTTCTTTTAATTGTTGTTTAGTTACTAAGTCATGTCCAACTCTTTGTGACCCCTGGATTATAGCCTACCAAGGCTCCTCTGTCCATAAGATTTCCCAGGCAAGAATACTGGAGTGGGTTGCCATTTCCTTCTTCAGGAGATCTTCCTGACCAGGGATTGAACACGTGACTCCTGCATTGGCAGGCGGATTCTTACCGCTGAGCCACCTGGGTGGACTTCCTGCTCTTGATTATCTGACTTTTATAAGCTCTGCTTTCTTGTGACATGCATATTTAGTGTGCTGTGACTCACTGTGACTCACTGTGTCCCACCACTGTCCAGTTCATCACTTTATAGGTTCTCTGTACCTGGTCCACCACAGGTATTGATTGGGCACAGGCATTACTTAACCCACAAGGATAACTAAATACTGAAAACTCTGACTCAGTGCATTGTGACCTTGTGCCCAGCTGCAGCTCTGCCCAGATTTCCACGGTCCCCTCCCTACCCCTACTCCCCTTACCCCAGCCCTCTCCAGCCCTGCATCCATTCCTACAGCCAAGTCAGAGTTTATTCCTTGGGCTTCCCTCACAGCTCAGCTGGTAAAGAATCCCACTGCTATGCAGGAGACCTGGGTTCAATCCCTGGGTTGGGAAGATTCCCTGGAGAAGGGAAAGGCTACCCACTCCAGTACTCTAGTCTGGAGAATTCCGTGGACTGTATAGTCCATGGGATCGCAAAGAACATGACTGGGTGACTTTCACTTTCACGTATTCTTATTCTGTTGTTTGTTTGATTGTGCTGGGTTTTCATTGCTGCTCAGACTTTTCTCTAGTTGCAGCAAGCAGGGACTCCTCTCCAGTTGCAGTGCAGTTTTCTCATTCTGGTGGCTTCTCTCATTTCGGGGCACAGGCTCTAAGTGAGTGGGCTTCAATAGTTGCAGCCCATGGGCTCAGTAGTTGTGTTAGGGGAAGCACACTGATTGAAACCACCCACCCTGGCCAGGCACCATAGTAACCATTTGCATGAGTTGTTTTTATGACAGGAGATCCTGATAAGGAATAGGGAACTAGTAAGCCACCACCAGCCGGAAGAGTTCAGGAAAGGTCAAGAGGAGACCCTGCCTGTCCGTCCACTTCCCAGAATCCCTCTTGCTAGCATCCATCTCAGCTGAGCGATGCGTGCACCACCAGGAAAGACTCTGAATTAGAATGATTGGCCAAAGACCACCCGGAAACTAATGCCATCACCATAAAACCCGAGACTGCGAGCCACACGGCAGAGCAGTTCTCCTGGGTTCCCTTACCCTCCTGCTCTCCACCCGGGTGCCCTTTCCCAATAAAATCTCTTGCTTTGTCAGCACATGTGTCTCCTCGGACAATTCATTTCCGAGTGTTAGACAAGAGCCCAGTTTTGGGCCCTGGAAGGGGTCCCCCTTCCTGCAACAGTTGTAGCTCCTGGGCTCAAGAACACAGGCTCAGTAGTTGTGGTACATGGGCTTAGTTGCTCCATGGCATGTGGAGTCTTCCCAGATCAGGGATTGAACCCGTGTCTCCTGCATTCGCAGGAGGATTCCTATCTACTACACCACCATGGACATCCCCTGGTTCCAGTTTTGCATGTTTCCCTGGCTCACAGAATTTTTAAGGATTCAGTTCAGTTCAGTCAGTCAGTCATGTCCGACTCTTTGCTACTCCATGGACTGCAGAACACCAGACTTCCCTGTCTATCACCGACTCCCAGAGCTTGCTCAAACTCATGTCCATTGAGTCGGTGATGCCATCCGACCATCTCATCCTCTGTCGTCCCCTTCTCCTACCTTCAGTCTTTCTCAGCATTGGGGTCTTTTCCAGTGAGTCAGTTCTTCGCATCATGTGGCCAAAGTATTGGAGTTTCAGCTTCAGCATCAGCCCTTCCAATGCATATTCAGGACTGATTTCCTTTAGGATGGACTGGTTGAACCTCGTTGCAGTCCAAGGGACTCTCAAGAGTCCTCAACACCACAGTTCAAAAACATCAATTCTACACTCAACTTTCTTTATAGTCCAACTCTCACATCCAAACATGACCACTGGAAAAACCATAGCTTTGACTAGACTGACCTTTGTCGGCAAAATAATGTCTCTGCTTTTTAATATGCTGTCTCAGCTGGTCATAGCTTTTCTTCCAAGCAGGAAGCATCGTTTAACTTCATAGCTACAGTCACCATCTGCAGTGATTTTTGAAGCCCCAAAAAATAAAATCTGTCACTGTTTCCATTGTTTCCCCATCTATTTGCCATGAAGTGATGGGACCAGATGCCATGATCTTCATTTTTTGAATGTTGAGTTTTAAGCCAGTTTTTTCACTCTTTCACTTTCATCAAGAGGCTCTTTAGTTCTTCTTCACTTTCTGCCATAAGGGTGGTGTCACCTGTGTATCTGAGGTTATTGGTATTTCTCCTGGCAGTCTTGTTTCCAGCTTGTGCTTCATCCAGCCTAGTATTTCTCATGACGTACTCTGCATAGAAGTTAAATAAGCAGGGTGACAGTATGCAGCCTTGATGTACTCCTTTCCCGATTTGGAACCAGTCTGTTGTTCCTTGTCCAGTTCTAACTGTTGCTTCTTGACCTGCTTACAGATTTCTCAGGAGGCAGGTGAGGTGATCTGGTATTCCCATCTCTTTAAGAATTTTCCAGTTTGTTGTGATCTACACAGTCAAAGGCTTTGGCGTAATTAATGAAGCAGATGTTTTTCTGCAATTCTCTTGTTTTTTTATGATCCAACAGATGTAAGCAATTTAATCTCTGGTTCCTCTGGCTTTTCTAAATCCAGCCTGAACATCTGGAAGTTCATGGTTCACGTACTGTTGAAGCCTGACTTAGAGAATCTTGAGTATTACTTTGCTAGCATGTGAGATGAGTACAATTGTGTGGTAGTTTGAACATTCTTTGGCATTGCCTTTCTTTGGGATTGGAATGAAAATCGACCTTTTCCAGTCCTGTGGCCACTGCTGAGTTTTCCAAATTTGCTGGCATGTTGAGTGCAGCACTTTCACAGCATCATCTTTTAGGATTTGAAGTAGCTCAACTGGAATTCCATCATCTTCACTAGCTTTGTTCATAGTAATGCTTCGTAAGGCCCACTTGATTTTGCATTCCAGGATATCTGGCTCTAGGTGAGTGATCACACCATCGTGATTATCTGAGTCATGAAGATCTTTTTTGTACAGTTCTTCTGTGTATTCTTGCCACCTCTTCTTAATATCTTCTGCTTCTGTTAGGTCCATACCATTTCTGTCATTTATTGTACCCATCTTTGCATGAAATGTTCCCTTGGTGTCTCTGATTTGCTTGAAGAGGTCTCTAGTCTTTCTCATTCTATTGTTTTCCTGTTTCTTTGCATTGATCACTGAGGAAGGCTTTCTTATCTCTCCTTGCTCTTCTTTGAAACTGCTAACTCAAATGGGTATATCTTTCTTTTTCTTCTTTGCCTTTCACTTTTTCTCTTCTCAGTTGTTTGTAAGCCCTCCTCAGACAACCGTTTTGCCTTTTTGCATTTCTTTTTCTTGGGGATGGTCTCGATTCCTGTCTCCTGTACAATGTCACGAACCTCCATCCATAGTTCTTCAGGCACTCTGTCTATCAGATCTAATCCTACACTTCCACTGTATAATTTGATTTAGTTCATACCTGATTGGTCTAGTGGCTTTCCGTACTTTCTTCAATTTCAGTCTGAATTTGGCAATAAGTAGTTCATGATCTGAGCCACAATCAGCCTCTGATCTTGTTTTTGCTGACTGTATAGAGTTTCTCCATCTTTGGCTGCAAAGAATATAATCAATCTGATTTTGATATTGACAATCTGGTGATGTCCACGTGTAGAGTCTTCTCTTGTGTTGTTGGATGAGGGTTTTTGCTATGACTGTTACATTCTCTTGGCAAAACTCTGTTAGCCTTGCCCTGCTTAATTTTGTACTCCAAAGCCAGATTTGCCTGTTACTCCAGGTATCTCTTGACTTCCTACTTTTCTATTTCAGTCCCCTGTGACAGAAAGGACATCTTTTTAAAGGATTGGCTGCAATGAATTTACCTCTCCACATGGCATCCCTGTTATACAGCACTACTTTAAAGTTGAAAACTAATTTCTTTACAGATTCTATCACTCTGAGTTGTATTGCTGAACATTTAGCAAATAGTTTGCCTTGCTGGGAGAAATTTATTTACAGTCAAATACTGTTGGGTATATTCTGGTATACTTTCTCACTCTGTTCACACACCAGTCATCTAGACATCGCTTTAAAGTTGAATGTGTAGACACCAATTGCCAATGTTACTTGTTTCAGTGCATTGATTCCTCTCATCAGTTACTTCAAAGAAGAGTTTGATCACTTCTCTATAGGTGGGTTTGCTACCATACAGCTCAGCCTCTTCCCACCGGGAACCTCCTAAACATATTTCCAGGCATTTTTAGTACATAATTAAGAGTCCTTGGTTGTTTCTCCACCTAGAGGCCACCCGAGGGGAGACTGGTACAAACCCACGCCTCTTGGCAGGTTTCTCCTGCATTGACAGGCAGGTTCTTTACCAAGTAGTGCCTCCTGGGAAGCCTGGTAGAAACCCAGTCTTTTCTAAATATAAGGGTTTAATCAGAAAATTATACTATAACTTATCGGTAAAGGAAAGAGTCTCTTCCAGATATAACACATGGAAGTCCAGCCTTGGAGAGGAGTTGCTTTTATCAAATGCAAGATTAGGAAAACATACTGAAAAAGGAAAGTAATATTAAAGGATCAACTTAAAAGATTGCCAGCTCTTGGGAATTCTGTGGCAGTCCAGTGGTTGGTACTTCACAATTCCACTGCAGATGGTGTGGGTTCCATTTTTTGCTGGGGCATGAAAATCCTATATGCTCCTCCATGTGGCCAGAAGAAAATTTTAATTGCCATTGTTATTTTTACCACGCATTCTTTCTTCTTAATTATTCAGTATTACTTGACCATTAATTTTGCACTTCGGGGCATAGTTCCTAGATAGTTCATTTGGACAAAGATAAGCTTCCCTTTTTACCTACATCTTTTTGGTACATAATAAGTTGTGAACTTATATTCTGGTTTATTCAGTCAATTGCTATCAAATTGTTTCCCTGGTAAACAAAAATGCATAGGGACTAAGCAAACAAATAAAGTTAGATTTTAATCCAGATAATGAATGATAAAAATCAAGTCCATCAGCTTTGATAAAAATAGTAACTGTCAATGTTTGGAATGTGTTTGTTTTTATAGTCAGTTGATATAGAAAAAAATTATGCACTAAGGTAATTTAAAATACTTATTTCTATTTTTTCTTTACCCAAGTGTTTCAGTTGACCCTTGAATAACCAGAGTTTGAACAGCGTGGGTTAACTTATATGCAGATTCTTTTCAGTAACTCTGCAAAAATATACATGGAGATGCTTCCCAGGTGGCTCAGTGGTAAAGAATCTGCCTACCAATGCAGAAGACGTGAGTTTGATCCCTGGGTCAGGAAGATCCCCTGGAGGAAATGGCAACCCACTCCAGTATTCTTGCCTGGAGAATCCCATGGAGAGATGAGCCTGGTAGGCTACAGTTTGTGGGGTCCCAAAAGAGTCGGACATGATACAAGAGGTTAAAAATTATGTGATTCTATTTACAGGACATGCATAGATTAGGCAAATTCATAGAGACAAAGTAGCGCAGTAGTTCCTAGAGACTGAGGAACAGAGATAATATATAGTTACTGTTCAGTGGGGCTGATGAGAAAGTTCTGGAGATGGATGATGCTGGTTGCACAACACTGGGAATGCACTTAATCCCTCTGAATTGTATACACTTAAAAATGGTTAAACTGGTAACTCCATGTTATACGTGTCTTACTACAATAAAAACTTCAAAGAAAAAAAGTCAGACACAGCTTATCAACTAAACAACAACAAAAACAGTGTGCAGAACTTGAAGTAGATGGCCTATCCTTACAGAGGCGTAAGGTAAGTGATGTTTAATATTTTATTACTGTTTTATAACTTTGTTTTTAAAGAATTCCATTACTATACAGTATGCCTCTCTCTCATAATTGGAAGAACTGCATGTCAGCCTACCATCACAAGTGTTTTTTAAAGTGTAACATTTCCAATGCTATATTATGAAATATGACTGTAATACTGTGAGACATGAAATTTTTATGATTCATTAGTGTACAAGCTGAGCTACTGAGAAGCTTTCCTACGGAAGCAGTCATATTGGTACTTCTTCCTTGAATCATTATACTTGTAAATAATGTGACAAAGAAACATTTATCTTTTATTTGTGATGTCTAGTGTTAGTAATACGTATAACATACAGTGTTTTCTATAAGACAATATTGATATAGATACTGGCAGTTGATTCATTTTCTAAACATAGGACGTAAACTTATTGTACTGATAAATACAGTACAGAGTACTTCCCTGGTGGTCCAGTGGTTAAGACTCTGCACTTCCACTACAGGGAATTGGTTCAATCTCTGGTCAGAGAACTAAGATCTTGAATGCATCGAGAAACAACCAAAAACTATTAAAAAATAAATGTTAAAAAAATACAGTTCAGTTCAGTCTCTCAGTCATGTCCGACTCTTCACGACCCCATGGACCACAGCACGCCAGGTCTCCCTGTCCATCACCAACTCCGGGAATTTACTCAAACTCATCTCCATTGACTCGGCGATGCCATCCAACGGTCTCATCCTCTGTCATCCCCTTCTCCTCCTGCCTTCAATCTTTCTTAGCATCAGGGTCTTTTCAAATGAGTCAGCTCTTCGCATCAGGTGGCCAAAGTATTGGAGTTTCGGCTTCAACATCAGTCCTTCCAATGGACACTCAGGACTGATCTCCTTTAAGATGGACTGGTTTGATCTCCTTGCAGTCCAAGGGACTCTCAAGAGTCTTTTCCAACACCACAATTCAAAAACATCAATTCTTGAGTGCTCAGCCTTCTTTATAATCCAACTCTCATCTCACATCCATACGTGACTACTGGAAAAACCATAGTCTTGATGAGATGGACCTTTGTTGGCAAAGTAATATCTCTGCTTTTTAATATGCTGTGTAGGTTGGTCATAACTTTCCTTCCAAGGAGTAAGCGTCTTTTAATTTCATGGCTGCAGTCACCATCTGCAGTGATTTTGGAGCCCAGAAAAATGCAGTACAGCACTATAAATGTGTTTCCCCTTCCTTATGATTTTCTTAGCACTGTCTCTAGCTTTATTGTAAGAAACAATATAGCAATATGTAACACATATAGCATGCAAAATATATGTTAATCTACTGTTTATATTATCGGTAAGGTTCCCTGTCAATAGCAGGCTATTTGTTGTTAAGTTTTGGGAGTGTCAAATGTTATATGCAGAGTTTTTGACTCAGTGAGGATCCCCCAACATTATTCAAAAATTCAACAATTTAAAAGGGTGATTGTAAAGTTTCAAATGAAGGAAGTGTGTTTGTTTTTATTTTTATTCTGTTGTGAATTTCCACATTTTTGCATTTTGGTCAGAAAATGTGTTCTTTTATGAACTCTGCTTTTAGGCCTCTTTTTGAAATTTTCAGTGTGGCCTAATATATTATCAGTTTTTGGTGAGTATTCCATGTGGATTTCACAATTAAGTACTATATATTTTTACATATTAAGAGTAGGTTTTGGTTTGACAGAAAACAACAAAATTCTGTAAAGCAATTATCCTTCAATTAAAAATAAATTTATAAAAAATAATTTACCCTTTTTAAGGAAGAATTATTACTTATACAAAAAATGTTAATGTCCTTTCTATTCTCAGCTTGATATTTTCATTTCTGAGCTATAATAAACTTTCCTATTATGGTTGAGGATTTGTCAGTTTCTCCTCATGATTCTGTCAGTTTTTTCCATCTTTTTTTTTCCTTTTTTTTCTTTTGCTCACTGTATGTTTGAAGCTATGATGATAGGCATACACAGTTAGCCCTCAGTGTCTGCAGGATTTGCAGATTCTGTAGAACCAACTAGCCTGGGATCAAAAATATTTGAAAAAAATTTCCAGAAAAGTTCCAAAAAGCAAAACTTGAGTTTACATGCCTCGTATCACTTACACTGTATTTACAACTATTTATGTAGCATTTATGTTGTATAAGTAATTTAGAGGGGATTTAAAGTATATACGGGGGTTTCCAGGTGGTACAGCGGTAAAGGAGTCCACCTGCCAATGCAGGAGGTGAGGATTTGATCCCTGGGTTGGGGTCCATCCTCCTTGGAGAAGGAGTGGGCAATCCACTCCAGTGTTCTTGCCTGGGAAATCCTACGGACAGTGTAGCCTGGCGGGCTACAGTCCATGGGGTCACCAATAAGTCGGGTACAACTGAGCAACTGAGCACACACAAAGTATATTAGAGGTGGTATGTAGGTTATATGCAAATACTATGTTATTTATATGGGACTTGTCTTTTTATATGGAATCTGCCTGCAATGCGGGAGATCTGGGTTCAATCCCTGGGTCAGGAATATCCTCTGGAGAAGGAAATGGCAACCCACTCCAGTATTCTTGCCTGGAGAATCCCATAGACACAGGAGCCTGGTGGGCTACCGTCCATGGGGTTGCAGAGCTGGACAGGACTGAGCTACTAAACCACCACTACATGTCATTTTATATGGGACTTGAGTATCCATGGATTTTGGCATTTATGAGGGGTCTTGGAACCTAGAGGGACAAATGAAGAGCTTCATGATTAAGGAATGACTCTCTCATTAATAAAGCCTTTTGCTGTGTAGTCTAATTAGTTTTATATTTATGTTGTTATCTTCTATATATTAGTATTTGTCCTGAATATCTTTTCTGTTCTTTTAATTTTTAAATTTTTAGTGTGTAGTTTTTAAACACCAAAGAGCTGAAATTTGTTTGTTTGTTTTTATTTCAGTATGAACAAGTTTTTTTTAATGGAATGAAATTATCCTTTTCATGTTTATTTTGCTTTGTCATATCTGTCCATCCTACTTTTTGTTTTCCAGTTTTCATTTTCTTATTTCTTATTCCTTTCATACTTCTGTTAGCTTGAGGTTTCTTTCTCTCTGTATTTAATTTTCATTCTCTTGTGGCATAGAAGATATACATGTATATGTGCACATGTATGTATTTGAAATTACATATATTTGAAATATGGAGAAGGCAATGGCAACCCACTCCAATACTCTTGCCTGGAAAATCCCATGGACGGAGGAGCCTGGTAGGCTGCAGTCCATGGGGTCATGAAGAGTCAGACATGACTGAGCGACTTTACTTTCCCTTTTCACTTTCATGCATTGGAGAAGGAAATGGCAACCCACTCCATTGTTCTTGCCTGCAGAATCCCAAGGACGGCGCAGCCTGGTGGGCTGCCGTCTATGGGGTCGCACAGAGTTGGACATGACTGAAGCGACTTAGCAGCAGCAGCATATTTGAAATAATGTATATATTATTGAAATTATATATAGGGAGAATATATACATAGAAGCAAATCTTCTATGTCCTAGTAGTTCTGTACTCAAAGTCTTGTACCTAGAACAAACTGCTCTTTCAAATAACCAGTTACATTCTAACAGCTAATATATATTAACTATTAGGGATTAATGCCTCAGTGTTAGCAGTGCTCTCTTGCTTCTTGTATTCACTTATTTGGGCTTGGAGCTGCTGTGAAAATGAGCTTGCCTTCTCATCTCCCTATCTTTGGGGCTAACATCTCCTTCAGGGCTTTTTTCTGGTGGAGCAAAAATCCACCTCAGTACCTGTGCACATTGTCTAAATGCTTCTGAGTGTCTGGAGGGAGGAGTTGTTCCCCTAGGACCCGCCTCAGTGAGCTCCCAGCAGCAGAGTTGCAAGTTGAATCCCATGAGGCTGTGGGGAGTGGTGTCCAAGGCAGGAAGCTAAACAATCTCTTGTTTGCATAGAGGCCATGTGTGCTAGGGTGGTGCAGTAGACAGAATAATGATCTCCCAAAGATGTCCATGTTCTAGTCCCCAGAACTTGAAAATGTTTTGACTTATGTGGCAAAAGGGACTTTGCAGGTGTAATTAAGTCATTGATCATGAGATGGGAAGGCTGTCCTGTACTCCCAGAGTCCTTGTAAGAGGGAGGGGAAAGGTAGATGTGGTCCTGGATGCAGAGTTTGGAGGGATGCACTTTGGAGATGAAGGGTCCCTGGGCTAAGAGGAGGAAATGAACTCACCCCTAGAACCTCCAGGAAGGCCACAACTTTGCCAACACCTTGACTTCAGCCCATAAAACCCACTTTTGACTGCTCATCTCCAGAACAGCAAGATGAGACATTTGTGCTGCTTAAGTCACTAAGGGCTCTCTTGGCTCAGCGATAAAGAATCCTCCTGCCAATGCAGGAGACACAGGTTTGATCCTGGGGTCGGGAAGATCCCCTGGAGGAGGAAACGGCAACCCACTTCAGTCTTCTTGCCTGGAGAATCCCGTGGACAGAGGAGCCTGGTGGGCTACAGTCAGACAGGACTTAGTGACTGAACAGTGACAACAGTCACTAAGGTGGTTCTACTTTGCCACAGCTGTAGTGGGGGAACAAAGGCAGGTGGTGTCTTTCCCCAGCAGTAGTGACCTTCAGGTGTGGGTTTCCTCTTCTCCAAGCTGTCTTCAGTGAAGGCATCCCAGCCAAGCCAGCCAAAGTTCTCTAGGTCTGCTTCTTCCGTCCCTGCCCAGACTCAAGAGAAGGGACAGGCGCCAGTCACCTCACAGGTGGGGGTGGGGGGGCAGGTTTGCACTTCTGTGGCACAATGCTGTTGTGTTTTATTGGCTTCTGGGAAGGTAAAAATAGTCCAGGCATGGAATGGAGGCTTTTGAAAACTGAAATATTGTTCAGAAACATGGCAGAAATACAGCAAGGAAAAGAAGGGTCCTCTACCCTGATGGAACTGTGCCTGCGAGCCAGGAGGATGGCTGGCTCACCCCTCTGCTCCAGCTGCTCCCCTAGAGACTCTTGGCTGTGGGTCTTCAAGGTAAGGACATCTCTAGGATTATGATACTACAGTTCTGCACCCCAGCTCTTACATTTGAAGCAACATGCTCTTTCAGATGTTTGAGTACTTCCCAAGCACAAGTTGTCGGCTGGAGACTGGGTGAATTCAGTCTCAGGACTCAAACCTCACCAGCCCCAGATACACTGGCCCCTCGCATCTCTCTCTGACCCTGTGTCCCAGCTGGTCCCCGCTCTGACTTTACAGTGACTCTCTTTGTGTGTGTTAGTCGCTCAGTCATGTCCAACTCTTTGCGACCCCATAGACTATAGCCCACCAGGCTCCTCTGTCCGTGGAATTCTTTAAGCAAAAATACTGAAGTGGGTTGCCATGCCTGCCTCCAGAGGATCTTCCCAACCCAAGGACTGAATCTGGGTCTCTTGCATTACAGGTGGATTCTTTACTGTCTGAGCCACCAGGGAAGCCCTAACTATTTGGGTAGCCCCATTTTACATAGCTAGCCCTGAAATTTTATCTAGATCATCCTTTTTGATTCCGGAAGATCTCCAGAACTTCAAATCTTAGAGGACTAGACTATAGAGTCCTCTCTTCCAAGAAATCTGACTTCTTTAACCAGAACTGGTTCTTCCTTCTCCTCATATAAGAAAAATCTGCTTCTTCAAGATGACTCTTACATCCCTGGCTGTGACTGTAAAGCAAGTGGCAATGTCTGTGTGTGTAGTCATTCAGTCTGACTCTTTGTGACCTCATATATTTTTTACCACCTGAGCCAAAAGTTAAACAAATGTGACTTTTGGTGGTGCACCCATATTTGGGCTTGAATCCTTGTCCTGTGACTTACTGTGAATTTATATCACTAAACTTACACATCATTTTTACTATCTCTCCTGACGGAAATCAAGTTTTACTTACCTTTGACAGTTTCTGGCGTATTAAAAATTTTCAATACATTTTAAATATTTTGAAATAGTACTATAAAGAATGCTAATTGCCTGTCAGTATGCATTCCTCCTTCTTTAATATTGAAACCCCAGGAATTGTGCTTAGCTAAAGGATGCTATTTCTTAGACCCTTCTTCAACTAGATGTGGCCAGTGAGATACAATTTAAGTGATCTCTGAAGCTTCTCAGAAGGTCTCTGCTGGGTAAATGTGCCTCAATGGCATGCTGGCCATTTTGAATTAAAATTATTTAAGAAATGGCCAACACAAGAGGAACACCCTGACCCTCCCTTCTGTCTCCCCCAAAGTAAGAAATAGATCTCTCCTGTGAAAGATCTTCTCCCTACATCTGGAGATAGAAGGACACCCTTGTCACCAGAGATTGGGAAGTTGGGGCCAGGAAGCCTATGTGAACAAACCTCTTTACTTCTTGAAGTCAGTACCCGAAGCCTAGACCAGGTTTGCAGTCTTCACAAATTGGGCACCCCGAATCAAGTTTCTTTGTCCTGGCAACTCTTCACAGATTTGTTTCTTTGTCTAAATAGTATAAAAGCTGCCTGCTTTGATGGCTTCTTAGGTCCTATTTCTAGGAGGCTTCTGGGTACATGATTAAAATATCTCTCTTTTTCTCCCATTAATCTGTCTTGTGCCAATGTTATTATTGTGCCGAGTTCCAGCCACAAGAACTTGAAAGGGGAAGAATGGGAAATGTCCCCCTCCCAAACACTTCATTAAAAAGGGGGGGGGGGAGCTTTTTCGTGTATAGGCTGTTCCTCTTCTTGCTGTCTGGGATGGGGATGTGATGGCTAGAGTGCAGTAGGAATTTTATGTTATGAGACACTCTTCTGATTTTTTTTTTTTTAGTTTTTAACAGCAAAAACATTTTGTATTGGGGTAAAGCAGATTAACAATGTTGTGGTAGTTTCAAGTGAATCGCGAAGGGACTCAGTCATACATATGTATGTATTCATTCTTGCCCCAACCCCCCTCCCACCCAGGCTGGCATATAACAGTGAGCAGAGTTTCATGTGCTATACAGTAGGTCTTTGTTTGTTATCCATTTTAAATATAGGAGTGTGTATACAACCTACCCAACTATCCCTTCTACCTATAACTATCTATCTATAGTTAGTCTCTAACTATCCCTTCCCCCTGGCAACCACAAGTTCATTTTCTAAAGTCTGTGAGTCTCTCTCTGTTTTGTAAGTTCATTTGTATAATTTCTTTTTAGATTCCACATATAAGGGATGTCATATGATATTTCTCCTTCTCTGTCTGACTTACTTCATTCAGTATGACATTCTCTAGGTCCATCTATGTTGCTGCAGATGGCATTATTTTGTTCTTTTTAATGACTGAGTAATATTCCATTGTATATATGTACCACATCTTCTTTATCCATTCCTCTGTTGATAGACATTCAGGTTGCTTCCATGTCTTGGCTATTGTAAATAGTCTGCAATGAACATTGGGGTGCACGTATGTTTTCAGGCCATGTTTTTCTCTGGATATATGCCCAGGAGGGGGATTGCAGCGTTATATGGTAGCTCTATTTTTAGTTTTTTTTTTGGTTTTTTTTTAAGGAACCTCTATACTGTTCTCCATAGGGGCTGTACCAATTTACATTCCTACCAACAGTGCAGAAGGGTTCCCCTCTCCTCACACCCTCTCCATCATGTGTTGTTTGTGGATTCTGAATTTCTTTTATGTGAGAAAAAATTAATGTCTGCCTTATTTAAGCTACCTTATTTTAGATTTCTTTTTACAGCTACACACAATACTACTAAATCAAGCCTATTTTTCCTTGCTTGTTAGAACAAAGAAGAAAAACATGGCGGATTGAGGAAACAGGGATGAAAAAAGCAGACCAAAACAACCTTAGGCTCTTAGGGGTGGTGTTTTCCCTGAAGTCTTTCAGAGAACAAATGTGCAGCTTGTTGTGCTGTCACATGTGTTTTGTGAATGGGAGTTAGCCCGTGCACAGTTGATAAATGTGGGTGATGTCAGTGTGATGATGCTGATAAAGGACTTCCAAGAGATTAGGAGCAAACTTTCTCCACAGTTAGAAAGCAAGCCATAGCAATATACAGACTCCTTAGGAAAGAAATCCTACTGCAGTACCTTTCTTTAGTGAAAGCAAGGACTGGGTTAGCGGCTTCAAGGACTGCTCTGCATTTTCCAATATTAACCTATCTGGTAAAACCATGAAGACAGACAAGGAATTTGCAAAAATATTTTTCTTTGTGCTGGGGGTGGGGGGGGGGGGGGGGTGGAAGATAAAGGCTCCTAGATCAAATTTCCAATTTTGAGAAACTGGTCTCTCAGAAATACATGCCCCTATATCTCAAAGTGGAAAATGCCAAGCCCCCAAGTTCACAGGCTGCATAAGGGGACTTCCTGGTGCTCGGGTGGTTAGGACTCCACGCTTTCAATGCAGGAGGCACAGGTTTGGTCTCTGATTGTGTAAGTAAGATCCTAATGCTGCATGCTGTGGTTAGTTGCTCAGTCGTGTCCGACTCTTTGTGACCATAAGGACTGTAGCCCACCAGGCTCCTCTGTCCATGGGGATTCTCCAGGCAAAAATACTGGAGTGGATTGCCATACCCCCCTCCTGTGTCATACATAGTTCACCCAAAATTCACCTGTAATTGGGTAACTGGTAACATCTGTGTTAGCTAATTGCTTTTATCCAAAGGAGAAATTAAGATTTCTCTTATCTCTATGACAAGCATGTTGCTATAACTTGGGGCCAGGTGCCTAAGTGAAACTCCCAGGAGACCTGGAGATAGGGCTGCTGCATTGGCATGGCCAAAAAAAACTACTAAGGAGGGGCGGGACCGCTGCATAGGGTAGGCTCTAGTGGAGGTTGACTGAGCATTTTTGTGTTTTTTTTTAATACATGTTTATTGTTTTTGTTGTTGCTCCTGTTACAAAGTTGGGTGGTGTGGTCTGCCCCAACTCTGTTTATTCCATGTGCCCTGTTATTTTTAGTGTATGCGTTTGGAGAATGAAAAGCTTTAAGTGAATGCATATATGACTTTATAAAGAGCTGGTTGTTCAAAGGAAACAGTAAGAATAGCATCAAGACAAACTAGAACCAAAAATACACTCCTCTTTCACATCTTAACACCAATGCTTCAGTCAGAGTTGGCTTTCCAACCTGCCTCTTTGCATAGTTTTATTTTCTTTTGTCACTGAGAATAAAATCTTGAAAAATACAAAGCTTTTACCATTTTCCCTTTCATGCTCTTCTTATCAAGAAGCTTCTCTTGAAGCTCTTCCAAAGAGGAGCCTGAGGAGATACTGGAGTTGGGGATACAGGAGAGCAGGCAGGTGAGGACCAGATGATGGGGGTGGAGAGGCCCCCGGCTGACAGAGGAGCAGATTCGTCAGATGGAGCTCAGGAAGGGCGGTTCCAGGGGAAATGGGGTGGAGAGGATGTGATGCATGTGGAAAAGTGACGTCAACAGGTCTGTTGCAGCTCTGCTGGGGAAACCAGGAAGAATTAGCCGTAAGACCATGCAAAACCAGTTCTAACTTGATTCAGAAACAAGAGCCAGGACGGTTCTTGCACCTCCCCCAAGACAGAGCCGGTCACCTATCCTGCATCAGCTCGTAGTATTTAAGAATAAGAAAACAGCTGAGTGATATTCCATCGTGTATATGTAACACATCCTGTTTATCCATAGCTCTGCTGATGGACATCTAGGTTGTTTGGCTATCATAAATAGCACTGCAACGAACATTGGGGTGCATGTGTCTTTTCGAATTATAGTTTTCTCCAGGTTTATGGCCAGGAGTGGTATTGCTGGATCATATGGTAGGCTCTTTCAGAATTTTCCACAGTTTATTGTGATCCACACAGTCAAAGGCTTTGGCACAGTCAATAAAGCAGAAATAGATGTTTTTCTGGAACTCTCTTGCTTTTTCAGTGATCCAGCAGATGTTGGCAATTTGATCTCTGGTTCCTCTGCCTTTTCTAAAACCAGCTTGAACACTTGGAAGTTCACGGTTCACGTATTGCTGAAGCCTGGCTTGGAGAATTTTGAGCATTACTTTACTAGCATGTGAGATGAGTACAATTGTGCGGTAGTTTGAGGATTCTTTGGCATTGCCTTTCTTTGGGATTGGGATGAAAACTGACCTTTTCCAGTCCTGTGGCCACTGCTGAGTTTTCCAAATTTGCTGCCATATTGAATGCAGCACTTTCACAGCATCATCTTTCAGGATTTGAAATAGCTCAACTGGAATTCCATCACCTCCACTAGCTTTGTTCATAGTGATGCTTTCTAAGGCCCACCTGACTTCACATTCCAGGATGTCTGGCACTAGGTGAGTGATCACACCATCATGATTATCTGGGTCTTGAAGATATTTTTTGTACAATTCTTCTGTGTATTCTTGCCACCTCTTCTTAATACCTTCTGCTTCTTTTATGTCCATACCATTTCTGTCATTTATTGTGCCCATCTTTGCATGAAATGTTCCCTTGGTAAGAGACGGGAATACCAGACCACTTGACCTGCCTCTTGAGAAACCTGTATGCAGGTCAGGAAGCAACAGTTAGAACTGGACATGGAACAACAGACTGGTTTCAAATAGGGAAAGGAGTACGTCAAGGCTGTATATTGTCACCCTGTTTATTTAACTTATATGCAGAGTACATCATGAGAAATGCTGAGCTGGAAGAAGCACAAGCTGGAATCAAGATTGTGGGAGAAATATCAATAACCTCAGATATGCAGATGACACCACCCTTATGGCAGAGAGTGAAGAGGAACTAAAAAGCCCCTTGATGAAAGTGAAAGAGGAGAGTGGAAAAGTTGGCTTAAAGCTCAACATTCAGAAAACTAAGATCATGGCATCTGGTCCCATCACTTCTTGGCAAATAGATGGGGAAACAGTGGAAACAGTGTCAGACTTTATTTTTGGAGGCTCCAAAATCACTGCAGATGGTGACGGCAGTCATGAAATTAAAAGACGCTTACTCCTTGGAAGGAAAGTTATGACCAACCTAGACAACATATTAAAAAGCAGAGACATTATTTTGCCAACAAAGGTCCGTCTAGTCAAGGCCATGGTTTTTCCAGTGGTCATGTATGGATGTGAGAGTTGGACTATGAAGAAAGCTGAGCACCGAAAAATTGATGCTTTTGAACTGTGGTGTTGGAGAAGACTCTTGAGAGTCCCTTGGACTGCAAGGAGATCCAACCAGTCCATCCTAAAGGAGATCAGTCCTGGGTGTTCATTGGAAGGACTGATGCTGAAGCTGAAACTCCAGTACTTTGGCCACCTCATGTGAAGAGTTGACTCATTGGAAAAGACCCTGATGCTGGGAGGGATTGGGGGCAGGAGGAGAAGGGGACAACAGAGGATGAGATGGATGGATGACATCACCGACTCAATGGACATGAGTCTGAGTAACCTCTGGGAGTTGGTGATGGACAGGGAGGCCTGGAGTGCCGCGACTCATGGGGTCGCAAAGAGTCGGACACAACTGAGTGACTGAACTGAACTGACTGATGGTAGGCTCTGGTTTTCATTTTTTTTTTTTTTAAGGAACCTCCATATTGCTCTCCATAGTGACTGTATCAATTTACATTCCCACCAACAGCAAGAGGGTTCCATTTCTCCACCCTCTCTCCAGCATTTATTGTTTGTAGATTTTTCGATGATGGCCATTCTGACCAGTGTGAAGTCATACCTTGCTGTAGTTTTGATTTGTAATTCTATAAACTAACACAACATTGTAAAGCAACTATACTCCAATAAAATACTACACTAATAATAAAAGAATAAAAAACCAGGATGTCATCCTGTTACTTTTCAAGAGTTCTAGTAACAACCCTGAACTTCAGTATATGTGCTGCAGTGTTGTTCAGTCACCCAGTCATGTCCGACTCTTTGCGACCCCATGGACTGCAGCATGCCAGTCCTCTCTGTCCTTCACCATCTCCCGGAGTTTGCCCAAGTTCATGTCTGTTGAATCGGTGATGCCATCCAGCTATCTCATCCTCTGATGCCCTCCTCTTCTGCCCTCAGTCTTTCCCAGCATCAGGGACTTGTCCAGTGAGTCAGCTGTTCGCGTCAGATGACCAAAATACTGGAGTTTCATCTTCAGCATCAGTCCTTCCAATGAGTATTCAGGGTTGATTTCCCTTAGGATTGACTGATTTGATCTCCTTGCTGTCCAAGGGACTCTCAGAAGTCTTCTCCAGCACCATAGTTTGAAAGCATCAATTCTTTGGCACTCTGCCTTCTTTACAGTCCAACTCTCACAACCATACATGACCACTGAGAAGACTTGACTGTATGGACCTTTGTCGGCAGAGTAATGTCTCTCCTTTTCAGGACACTGTCTAGGTTTGTCATAGCTTTCCTGCCAAGAAGCAAACATCTTCTGATTTCATGGCTGCAGTCACCATCCACAGTGATTTTAGAGCTCAAAAAGAGGAAATCTGTCACTATTGCCACCTTTTCCACCTCTATTTACAATGACCTTAATTTTTTTTTACTATTTAGTTTTAGGCCAGCTCTTTCACTCTCCTCCTTCATTCTCATTAGGAGGCTCTTTAGTTCCTCTTCACTTTCTGCCATTAGAGTGGTATCATCCGCATATCTGAGGTGTTTTGCTGCCTATCTTGATTCTAGCTTGTAATTCATCCAGTGCGGCATTTCTGATGATGTGCTCAGCATATAGATTACACAAACAGGGTGACAGCAGACAGTCCTGTTGTACTCCTTTCTCAATCTTGAACCAATTAGTTTTTCCATACAGGATTTTAACTTGTTGCTTCTTGACCTTGATTCTTGCTTCTTGACCCGCATACAGGTTTCTTAGAGACAGGTAAGATGGTCTGGTATTCCCATCTCTTTAAGAGCTTTCCACAGTTTATTATGATCCACACAGTCAAAGGCTTTGGCATAGTGGATGAAACAGGGGTAGATTTTTTTACCTGCAGTAAGCATATGAAATTCTTCCTGCTTTTGTGCTGGTGACCAAGCACAGAGGGCAGCTGCTGCTGCTGCTAAGTTGCTTCAGTTGTGTCTGACCTTGTGCGACCCTATAGATGGCAGCCCACCAGGCTCCCCCATCCCTGGGATTCTCCAGGCAAGAACACTGGAGTGAGTCGCCATTTCCTTCTCCAATGCATGAAAGTGAAAAGGGAAAGTGAAGTCGCTCAGTCGTGTCCGACTTTTCGCGACCCCATGGACTGCAGCCTACCAGGCTCCTCTGTCCATGGGATTTTCCAGGCAAGAGTACTGGAGTGAGTTGTCATTGCCTTCTCCTCAGGGGGCAGCTAGACCTCCCAAAATCCTGGTCGGAGAGCCTCATCGCTGTACCTGCCTATGGGCGTAAAATTCCAATCATTCACATTGCTCATCTCAGTATCCTTATCCAGACCTTTGGCTTCAGATAGCAACAGGGGCTTCCTAGTGGCACAGTGGTAAAGAATCTGCCTGCAATGCAGGAGACTCAGGGTCAGTCCCTGGGTCTGGAAGATCCCCTGGAGAAGGGAATGGCAACCCACTCCAGTATTCTTGCCTGGAGAATCCCATGGACAGAGAAACCTGGTGGGCTATGGTCCATGAGGTCCTAAAGAGTTGGACACGACTGAGCAAACACACACAACAGCAGACCCTCTTTCTCCCAGTTTCTCCCAGTTTCCTATGTCAGGTCTGACACCTCAGAGTCCCCTGCTGATTTGATCCACCTCTCTTTACAGATGTTAGGTCTATAATCATGTACGCACCTCCCCTCACTCCGCCGGCCCAAGAGGGTGGCCTGCTTAGGGTCAGTCTCTGGAGAAGAGGCTAGTTCTCAGGGAGGAAATGAGAACCCCTGAAAACCAGGCAGGGCAATGATAAATTCTGTCTCTTCCTGGCCATGTGTTGTTGCCTTTCATTGCTCAAGCCATTTGCTTCCTCCCTCGTGGTTTTGAGCTACTTCATTGCCTAACCTTTCTGAAGGCAGTTTTCAGTAACAACAAGGAATGCAAGCTTAAGATGAAAGTGTAACTGTTGGAGTGCAAATAAAGCAGCTAGGTGACCTCTGTTCATGAGGTTACTGGGGAGCTGAAAGGAACACTGAGCCAGCAAAGACGACTGTCTCAACTTCCTCTTCTCCTGACAGCTGAAATATTCTACCAAGACTGATTATTATAGAAGTCTTTAGTTTTGAGTTGTTAAAATGTGAAAAACAACTTGGCTTCTAGAAATAGGAAAATATGGTACATTCTAGAATTCCATAATACTTTTCTGTTCCTCGGGCATTGTGCCAGGCATCAAAGACCGTTTAAAGCATAGCTCCAGCCTTCGGGAAGTAATGATTAATACAGAAGAAACCACAGGGAAGAAAAGCGCAGGCTGCTTCTGTAAAATACAGTAAGGTGCCCGTCCAAAGGTCAGGTGAATACAATTGCCTATTATTCACACACTCCGGAAGCTAAATGAGTGATAGAAACTCTGGTAATTTTCCATAAGACTAGGCTTCAGAAGTTATGCATTTTCCTGGCTACGTAAACACAGCTAATTGGGTTGATTCGGGTCATCTGGAACGCTTATGGCCACGTGTAACTTGGAACAGAGCATTTGGCATCCTTTCTAAGGGTGTGTGCATTCACAGCTTGGTGAGGAATCTCAAATAGAATTCCACAGTTACATACATCTTTTAGCAAACTGAAAAAGTACTGTCCCGTATGGTAGAGAAACAACCAGTGATCGATGGAACCCAGGGCAACCCAAATGTCCACATGGCACATCTCCTGTGGAATGTGGGTGTATTCACAGACCTCACTGATTTCATGTTCTTAATGCAACCTGATGCACCTAAGTACTCCAGATAGTATTAAAAATTAAGCTGAATAGAAGTGACCACAAAATATTGTAGTGTTCATATACTAGTTTTGAACACTGATGTGCAAAGAGCTGCATCCTTTCATCAGCATGACTCTCAAATCTCTTTCAAGTTTTATGTATTATTGATCACTTTTTAATATTTTGTTATAAAAATCCTGTATCAACAGGGATAAGATACATTTAAATTTCTTTCCTTGTAGTTATTAATATCCTCATGGTCAGTGTAAGAAGGTAGAAAATAGGACCTTGAAAATAACCCAATGGACAATTGAAACTCCCTATTTTTAAAGTCACATGCGATTTTACCTTTGCTTTAAAGTTTTTCAGTAGCCCCACAAATTATTTTGTGGAGGAAAGAAATCTCTAAACATCGTAAAATGTGTTTTAATTTTTAGGAAAGTAGAACTCAACATTCACCTTTGAAAGGGGAGCCAAATGCCATACTGTAAGTTAATTTAACTTACATTTGCAAGTTATATTTAACTTAGTGGCATGTCAACCAACTATATTTTTATCAAATGTAAAGAGACATGGCTCATGACTGTGATGGAATTTTTGTTACAGATAATCACTTAACTGTGGGCAAAAGAACCTCTGATGAAAGAACTGTAAAAACAGCTTTGTAAAAATGGTAAACACCTAGGGGAATGGTAATTTAGCATCATTTACAGAGGAATGTTCTATTATCTGATAACCCCTTTCACTAAATACAAATGTAAAAAGTAATATTTACCAAGGAACAATTATTCACATTTCACCAATGTTTAGGCTTAACAAAATGATTTCTTTCAATGTTCTTTTTATATATGAAGCCCCCCCCCATAGGCATTTAAAAAGCAATCAAGTTGACAAAATAATCATTTATATTTTTTTTTTTTGCAAGGACATATTCCCTTTTAAAGTGAGACCACCTAGAAGGTATATAGACAAATTTGTCCCAGGAAAGTCAGCTGGGGAGTGTGCTGAGTGGCAGTTTCACTTCTCAACAAAGCATTGTTCATAACCTTGTTGATGTAATATAAAACCCTGAAGAGAGAAGTGTATCCGGAATGAAGGCTAACGTCACGAGTTTAGGGCAGTCTGGTCTGTCATGTGGCTGGGATTTTTAAAAGGAAGAGGAAGTTACATAATTCAGTAGAGCAAGTGGTCTGCAAGGGTCTGACTATTTTTGGTCTTCAGGGTGAGGTTAAATCTTTAGAAATAATAATACTAATTATGATAGTACTATTCATATTTCAGGGGCCTTTAAAATGACAAAATTCTCAGTGCTGAAAATTGAAAATGCATAGTAATTATTTGCTTCCTTACTTCTTCCTATGAGAAACATTATCAACCAGAAAGGTATCTAAGAGGCCTCCTTTTAAGTCAGAGCACTCACTGTACTTCAGGTTTCCACTGTACATGGAATACTAAAGGGATTTTAATGTACAGTCATATCTTTGGGTAGTCATACCCTACCAAAGTAATTCTTAGCATATATTCATACTTGTGAATCTGTTTTTACATCAAACAACTGAAAGTTCTTAAAAAAAATAAAAAGTAACATGTTCTGGAAAATAGCTATCAATACATTCATGTTATAGCTAATGTATGATCATAGTTTAATCTTAAACCAATGATATTTTGATCTTACTATGTTTTCATAAATATCATTCAAAGATAAATCATGTAGAGTGACGTGATTACATTTCTTGGTTAATTTCCCTCACTTCTTTTGCACTAATTTATACTTTAATTTCTTATCATTTTCACCTCCCAACCCCCAGAAGCAAGAATCCTTCACTATGTTCAAATTACTACTTTTTGAGGAATTCCCTGTGAGGGCCAGTGGCTAAGATTGCATGCTTTCACTGCTGAAGGCATAGGTTCAGTCCTTGGTCAGGGAATTAAGATCCTGCAAGCCACATGGCTCAGCCAAACAAACAAACAAACAAACCCAGATATGAAAACAAAGCAAGACAAAACACAACAGTTAACTATGACTTTTGGTGGAGACACTCATCCTCGAGTGTCTGTCACCCAGTTTTCTATGGGACTGTAGAGCCCATATCCCAGAGTCTCCCGTCAACATCATCTGTCAGCGCTTTGGGCCTCTCTGCAGTGCTGAAGCCTCTCTGTCATGGGAACCTTCTCATCCTATTTTCCTTTCTTCTTGTATTCTTATTAAGTGCAGCAAAATGCACATTTCCTCTGTCATTTACAGAGCTTCCATGGTGGCTCAGATGGTAAAGAATCAGCCTGCAATGCTGGAGACCTGGTTTCGATCCCTGGGTTGGGAAGATCCCCTGGAGAAAAGGCATGGCAACCCACTCCGGTATTCTTGCCCAGAGAATCCCCATGGACAGAGGAGCCTGGCAGGCTACAGTCCATGGGGTTGCAAAGTGTTGGACACAACTGAGTGACTAAGCACACAGCACATTTGTCACTTACTTCCTGACAAAGGCAGCTTGAAAGAGAAGCTTGTGGATTCTTGCTGGTATCAGAATGTCTTCATTCTATCACACAGGAATGATCTAGTTTGGCCCAGTTAGACATCACTTTCCTTTATCATTTTGAAGGCATTGTTCCATTGCTTTCTAGCTTCAGGCATTTCGGTTGAGAAGTCCAGTCTCTTCTGATTCTCAGTCATGGGTATATGACCTGTTTCTTCTTTCTGGGAATTTATAGGATCTTATCTTTAATGTTTCAAAATGTTGTGCTGTGGTGTCTTTCTGAAGATGAATTGTTCTGGTTCCCAGTGGTGGTGGTGGTGGTTTAGTTGCAAAGTTGTGTCCAACTCTTTGCAACCCCATGGACTGTAGCCTGCCAGGCTCCTCTGTCTGTGGAATTTTTCTGGCAAGAATACTGCAGTGGGTTTCCATGCCCTCCTCCAGGGGACCTTCCCAACCCAGGGATCAGACTCATGTCTCTGGCATTGGCAGGTGGATTCTTTACCACTGAGCCACCAGGGAAGCCCAAAAACAAAGATGGGGCTTGTTAACTGAGGGTCTACATTACAGAGTAATTAGGTTAACTGTAGGTATTTTTAGGTCTTTCCTCCTGAGTTTCTCCCAAGAGGAATCTCTCAATCAACTGCTTACCGGAGGGCATGGATGGCTTCAAGTCTGACTGTGGGTTTCCTTGAAGCCAATGGACAGATGGACGGCGGTGGGGGGGGGGGTGCTGGGGGTTTCACTAGTTGGTATATAGATTTCCATTCCCTCTCCCTTCATTCACTACAGAGCAGGTCTTCAGTTTCTCCAGACTCAGGTAGTGGACACATCAAGATCTGTGTAATAAGATGTTGACAGGGCTGATTTCTTGTGGAGCCTCCAGGGGAGAATGTGTTCTTTATCTTTTCTGGAGTCTAGAGGCTGCCTACATGAGTCCTCTGACCCACAACCACATAGTTTCAATCTGTACTCTCTTCCTTGCATCATCTACTGCCAGCTTTGATCCTCTAGCCACCCCCTCACCCCACCAAAGGACCCTTGTGATTACAACAGACCCAAGTGGATAATACAGAAAGATCTCCCTATCTCAGAATGCTTAACCTAATCTGCAAAGTCCCTTTACCGTATAAGGTAACATATTTACAGGTGGGGGGCAGTTAGGACATGGGCATCTGTGGGGAGGGGTCATTATTCAGCATACCACCACTGGGAGCTCACGTCACTTCAACTTTAATAAAGGCAAAACCAGCCCTCTCATCTTCCCACCTTCTGAGTCAGCTCATCTTACTGTGCCACCTCAGCAAATGTACCCTACCTATTTGCTCATCTCACCAACAACTAAGTCTTCCTGATTTTCTTTATCCCAACATTTTTTGGGATTTCTCTGATTTTCTCCATCTCTTCTGTAGTTGCCATCAGAACTATTGCAATAGTGTCCTAGTGTGACTCTGCACGTTCCAGACTTATCCACACATCCTGTCCATCCTCAAGCAGTAAGCAGAGTAGTAGTCATTTAAAAGACCAAAGACCCTGATGCTGAGAAAGATCGAAGGCTGGAGAAGGGGACGACAGAGGACGAGATGGTTGGATGGCATAACCGACTCACTGGACTTGAGTTTCAGCAAACTCCAGGAGATAGTGAAGGACAGGGAGGTGTGGTGTGATGAAATCCATGGGGCTGCAAAGAGTCAGACATGGACACGACTGAGCATCTGAACAACAACAACAACAAACAACAACAACAAAATTATTTAAATGCAGATCTAATCACCTCTTTTCAGGAGCTTCTGAACATCCCTGCCTCCATCTCCAGCTTCATCATAAGCCATCCTTCTCTCCCTGTCATGTGATGGCCAAAATGGCCTTTCAGCTCCTGAAATGCATCAAGCTTCATTTTAACCGAAGTGCTTTTTCGATTGATCTTCTCTTTGCCTGAAACACTCCCTCCATTTGTCACTTGGCAAACTCTTACTCTTTGGCTTAAGACACATCTTCAAAGATGGCTTCTTTGAACTCTTAAGACTAATTTTTGTTCCCTTATATCTTTCCTTGACCTTTTTCTTTTCAAAATTTATTGATGTATAGATGATTTACAATGATGCATTAATTTCTAACCTACAGCAAAGTGATTCAGTTCAGTTCAGTTGCTCAGCTGTGTCTGACTCTTTGTGACCCCATGGACTGCAGCACGTCAGGCCTCCCTGTCCATCACCAACTCCCAGAGCTTACTCAAACTCATGTCCATTGAGTTGGTGATGCCATCCAACCATCTCATCCTTGTCCCCTTTTCCTCCTGCCCTCAATATTTCCCAGCATCAGGGTCGTTTCCAATGAGTCAGTTTTTCACATCAGGTGGCCAAAGTATTGGAGTTTCAGCTTCAGCATCAGTCCTTCTAATGAATATTCAGGACTGATTTCCTTTAGGATGGACTGGTTGGATCTCCTTGCAGTCCAAGGGACTCTCAAGAGTCTTCTCCAACACTATAGTTCAAAAGCATCAGTTCTTCAGCTGGTTCCAAATTGAGAAAGGAGTACGTCAAGGCTGTATATTGTCACCCTGCTTATTTAACTTATATGCAGAGTATATCATGCAAAATACAGGCTGGATGAAGCACAAGCTGGAATCAAGATTGCCGGGAGAAACACCCAATAACTTCAGATATGCAGATGATGCCACCCTTATGGCAGAAAGTGAAGAGGAACGAAAGAACCTCTTGATGAAAGTGAGAGAGGAGAGGAAAAAGTTGGCTTAAAACTCAACATTCAGAAAACTAAGATCATGGCATGCAGTCCCATCACTTCATGGCAAATAGATGAAGACACAATGGGAACAGTGAGAGACTTTATTTTTGGGGGGCTCCAAAATCACTGCCAATGGTGACTGCAGCCATGAAATTAAAAGACACTTGCTCTTTGGAAGAAAAACTATGACCATCCTAGAAAGCATACTAAAAAGCAGAGACATTACTTTGCCAACAAAGGTTCATCTAGTCAAAGCTGTGGTTTTTCCAGTAGTCGTGGATGAATGTTAGAGTTGGACTATAAAGAAAGCTGAGCAAAGTGATTCAGTTGTACATAAATATATTTTTCATATTCTTTGCCTTTATCACAGGATATTGAATATACTTCCCTATGCTATACAGTAGGACCTTGTTGTTTATCATTCTGTATAAACCCTTGAGCTTTTTCTTAAACACTCATCACCACTTTATTTGTGTAATTATTAAATTTTAAATTAATTTTTTTACAACAGTTTTAGGTTTGCAGAAAAATTGAGCAAATAGCACAGATTGTTTTCATGTACTTCCATCACCCTAATCACAATTCACCCTTTTCCTAACCTCTAGAATTAGTGGTGACTGCAGTCATGAAATTAAAAGATGCTTGCTCCTTGGAAGAAAAGTTATGACCAACCTAGGCAGCATATTAAAAAGCAGAGACAGCATTTTGCCGACAAAGGTCTGTCTAGTCAAAGCTTTGGTTTTTCCAGTAGTCTTGTATGGATGTGAGAGTTGGACTGTAAAGAAAGCTGAGCACTGAAGAATTAATGCTTTTGAACTGTGGTGTTGGAGAAGACTCTTGAGAGTCCGTTGGACTGCAAGGAGATCCAACCAGTCCGTCCTAAAGGGAATCAGTCCCAAATATTCATTGGAAGGACTGATGCTGAAGCTGAAACTCCAATACTTTGGCCACCTGATGTGAAAAACTGACTCACTGGAAAAGACCCCGATGCTGGGAAAGATTGAAGGTGGGAGGAGAAGGGGACGACAGAGGATGGGATGGTTGGATGGCATCATTGACTCAATGGACATGAGTTTATGTAAGCTCTAGGAGCTGGCAATGGACAGGAAGCCTGGTGTGCTGCAGTCCATGGGATCACAAAGAGTTGGACGCAACTGAACTGAACTTAACTGAGTATTAGTATTGTACATCTGTCACAAATGATGGGTCACTACTCATACATTACTGCACATCAGTGTTCTTGGTCATTGTACAGCAAGTTCCATTCCATCAACAATTATTTGACACCAACTGGGTGTCCTACTGTTTCATTCAACCTGACACTAACTACCCAGAGTTATTGTCAGATCCTACAAGTCAAAGGACAAGATCTCTAACAAGACTGCAATCGCATCACACAAGAGCCCAAATTGCATCCTCATGATGTTGGCACTTCTGTCCAAGTGGTTACACATTCAGTGATTCCCACAGTGCACCTTCAAGTTTGGTACTTAGCTACTAGTCACTGGAAGCACTGTACTTTGGATTGTGGTTTTATTATAAAGTACACAAATAGATTGCCAAATAGAGAGATACATAGAGCAAGTCTGGAAGAGTCCCCAGGGCAGGAGGCTCTCGCTATGGACTTGGAGGTGCTTCACTTTCCTGGTACTTTGATATGTTCACTAACCAGGAAGCTCCATCAAGCCCTGGTATTTAGATTTTTTATTTGGGGTTTTGTTACATAGGTATGATGGGTAATATTACTGGCCCATAGATGAACTCACTCTTCAGCACCCTGCCCTTGCCAAAGGTTGGGGAGTGGTGCTGAAAGCACCAACCCTCTAATCTCAGGCTTGTTCTTTCTGGTGATCAGCTTCCATCATGAAGTTTTCTAGGGCTCCTCTTCCCCCAAACCCTGCTCCAACCAGGAGCCACCTTATTAGCATAACAAGGACACATTGGTCACTCATGAAATTCCAAGGGTTCTTAATGCTCCAATCACGAAACTGGGAATGAAGACTGAATATATATACATACATAATTATACTACCTGCTGTCCAGAATGTCATGGATCTATCATTACAGTAGCATACAGAATAGCTTCATCATCCTAAAAAGTCCCCTCTGCTTCACATATCTCATCCTTCTTATTTTCTTTTTTTTTTTTTCATCCTTTTTATTTTCAAAACCACTGGCAATTGCTGATATTTTTTACTGCTTTTATCATTTTACTTTTTTTCCACAACATCATATAGTTGGAATCATATAGGATGTAACCATTTTAGATTATCTTCTTTCACATACAATGTGCATTTAAGTGCTTCCCAGGTGGCTCAGGGGTAAAGAACCTGTCTGCCAATGCAGGAGACCTGGGTTTGATCCCTGGATCAGGAAGACCCCCTGGTGAAGGAAAGGGCAACATGCATTTAAGATTCCTCCCTATTCTCCATGGCTTGGTAGTTCATTTTCATTTTATTGCTGAATAATATTTCATTTATGGATGTAGCATGGTTTATGTATTCCTTTACCTATTGAAAGATATCACACTTGCTTCTAATTTTGGATGATTATGAATAAAGCTTCTATGAATATTCCTGTGCAGAGTTTTGTGTGGTTTTAAGCTCATTTGAGCAAATATCCATGAGCATGATAATTGGCTGATATGTTGAGAATATGTTGAGCTTTGTGAGAACTTCCAAATTGCCTTCCAAAGTGGTTGTACCGTTTTGCGTTCCCATCAGCAGTGGATGAGAGTTCCTGTTGCTCCACATCCTCATTGGGATTTAGCATTGTCAGTGTTGTGGATTGTAGCCATTCTAGAAAGGTGTATAGTAGTGTATTTCAAAATGTTGCTTTAATTTGCAGTTCCCTAATGTCATGCTGTTGACCCTCTTTTCATACACTCAGTTGCTATCTGTGTATCATCTATGGTGAAGTGTCTGTTCAGCTCTTTTGCCCAGTTTTAAACTGGGCTCTTATTGTTGAAGTTTAGGTGTTCTTTAAATATTTTAGATGCAAATCTTTGATTAGATGTGTAATCAAATTTTTAAATTTGCAAACATCTTCTCTGTGGTTTGTCTTTTCATTGTCTATAAGAGCTTCCCTGGTGACTCAGATGGTAAAGAATCTGTCTGCAATGCAGGAGACCTGGGTTCAATCCCTGGGTCAAGAAGATCCCCTGGAGAAGGAAATGGCAACCCATCCCAGTATTCTTGTCTGGAGAATTCCATGGACAGAGGAGCCTGGCAGGCTACAGTCCATGGGATAGCATAGAGTTGGTGTCTTTTAATTCTCTAAACACTGTCTTTCACAAAGAAGAATTTTTGAATTTTAATGAAGTCTAACTTATTAATTTCTTCTGTCGTGGGTTGTGCTTTTGATGTTGTATATAAAAACTTATGACCAAACCAAAGGTCACCTAGATTTTCCCCTATGTTATCTTCCAGAAGCTTTATTGTTTTGAGTTATAATTGTAGATCTATGGTCTATTTCAAGTTAATTTTTGTGAAAGGTGTAAAGTCTCGTCTAGATTACTTTTTTGTATGTGAAAATCCGGTTGCCCCAGTACCGTCTGTTGAAAAGACTACCCTTTGTCTGTTGAATACCTTTGCTCCTTTGTTAAAGACCCATTGGATGTACTTGTGTGAGTCTGTTTCTGGGTTCTGTATTCTGTTCCATTGATCTACATTTTCAGTCTTTTGCCCTTACCATACTGCCTCGATTACTGTTGTTGTTGTTCAGTTGCTAAGTCGTGTCCAACTTTTTGTGACACCATGGACAGCAGCATGCCAGGCTTCTCTGTCCTCATGATCTCCCGGAGTTTGCTCAAATTCATGACCACTGAGTTAGTGATACCATCTAACCATCTCATCCTCTGTCTTCCCCTTCTCCTCCTGCCCTCCAACTTTCCCAGCATCAGGGACTTTTCCAATGAGTCATCTCTTTGCATCAGGTGGAGAAAGTATTGGCACTTTAGCATCAATCCTTTCAGCGAATATTCGGGGTTGATTTCCTTTAGGATTGACTCGTTTGATCTCCTTGCTGTCCAAGGGACTCTGAAGAGTCTTCTCCAGCACCACAGTATTAAAACATCAATTTTTCGGTGCTCAGCCTTCTTTATGGTCCACCTCTCACATCCATACCTGACTACATGATTATTGTAGCTTTATAATACATTTTGATGTTGGCACACACAAGCCTGCAACTTTGTTGTTGTTCTTCCATTTTAGGTTGGTTCTTCTGAGACTTTTGTCTTCCCAAAGAAACTTCTAGATCATTTTCTTGATGTTCAAAAAATACCTTGTTGGGATTTTGACTGAGATTTTGTCAAATCTATTCACTTGGGTAAAACTGATGTCTTGACAATAGGGATTCTTCCTACTCATGAATACAGACTTTCTTTCCATTTATTTGTATCTTCTTTGATTCCTTTCATTATAATTTTAGCTTTTTCCATATGGATTTTTTACGTATTTTGTTAGTTATATCTAAGTATTGTTTCATTCTTTGTGCTGAGTGATATTGTGTCTTTAATTTCAAATTCCAGTTGTTTATTGCTATCACATAGGAAAACAATTGGCTCTTGTATGTTAACCTTGACTCCTGCAACCCTGCTGTAATTGCTTATTAGTTTTAGGTTTTTTTGTGTGTGGGGGGGGTCAGTTCTTTGGGAGTTTCTGAGTAACTATGTCACCTGTGAACAAAAGCAATTTTATTTCTTTCTTCCCGTTGCAGTTGTTTTTACATGTCTGTTAGATCGACAACTCTCTGAAGTCTTAAGTTTTCATCTTATTGTCATCTCTTTTATGCTCAGATTTTTATTTAACCATAGGTTAACTTATCATGGCACTAAACAATTTAACTAGAAATACAGTGCTTCTAAGTTAATGCTCTTTTCTCAAGTACTGCTGCTCCATGGTAAGTATGGAAAACGTAGGTAAAATGTGCCTCAGTGTCTTTGCCCGCTAAAGAAGATGGTGTATCTACCTTTGATGTAAGCACAAATTAAGACTACTGTATACCTTATGTTCTTAGGACAGTTCCTAATAGTTTTTCAGTTTTTGGTTAGGATACAGGTATTAGTGCACCACGACACATAACCTTCAACAACCAGCAAACTTAGATCAGATAGACGAAGAGTAGTAAAAACCAAAGAGAAAAGTTGTAGCGGGAAGGCAGGAGTCCAGAAGGGTTAGTGGGAGGAATGTTTAACAGCCTGTGAGTGTGGTGGAAGTCTAAGGCTGGCCAGGAGATCGCCGAACGACAGGTTCTCAGGACTTTGTGTTGGAGGCGATGGGAACCAAATGAGCATGTGCGCAGGTGAACAGCAGTAGGCGGGTGGCACAGGGCCGAAGTGCAGGACCTGTGGGGAGAGAAGAGCAGGTGGGCTAGAGCGGCAGGAGGTGAGAGCCGCCCCCCCGCCCTGTTACCATGGGGACCGGGTCACCTGACCGGGCGCCGCGCGCCTGCGCGGGCGGAAGGCGGGGGCGGCGCGGTGACGCGCGGCGCGGGCGGTCCTCGGGTGCGCGCCGCCCTCCTCCCTCTGGGTTTCAGAAGTCCGAGCCAGTGACCGGCGGCGGAGAGCGGGTTTCAGCGGCCTCGGTGAGCAGCCCTGGGGGGGGACGGGGGACGGTCGCGCGGCGTCCCGGGCGCGGGGACGAGGAGCGGGAAACCTGGGGGACTCGGGGCCGCAGGGCGGAGGGCATTTCGGCGGCGGCCTTTCCTCAGTGGGCTCCGCTCCGCGCCCCTCGCGGCGCCCAGCCGGGCTGGGGGTGTAAGTTTGCGCGACGGCGCCCCTCCTACCCACCCGCGGCCTTGCGGGTTTCGGGGTCCACGTCCGGAGAAGGGGGCGCGGAGGGAGCCTGAGGCCCGGCCGGGGACGTTGCAGGCAGCCCCCCGTCCGCCGCGACTCTTTTTTGTTCGTGTGGGGTGGGCCCGGGGCCGGCACGGGGGCAGCCGCCGGCTCTGGTCCCGGTTCCGCGATCCCGGTGTGTGGAGTCGCCCTCGGCGGCGGCCGCGTCCGAACGTCCGGAGTTGGCGGGAGGTGTTGTTCGGCGGGCGCAGCCTTGACTTTCTGCAAGGGGGTGGGGAGGCTGCTCGCGGCGCTGGTTTGTGGAGAAGTTGGAGGAAAGGGAGGAGAGCTCCCGGCCGGGTGAGCGCGGGAGGAAACGTTCCCGGAGGGCTCGCCTTTCGGAGCCTTCCAAGCTTTCCTTCCAGGATTTCCCTGTAATAACGGGAAGGCGGAGACTTACAGCTACGGAAAGTTACCCCTTTCACCAAAACGGGTTTATTTCATTGTGGAGTCTTGTGTGATGCCGATTTTTTTTTTTACCCACCAATGAAAAAAAAAGAAAGAAACGTCCAGGTTTATCTAGTCTGTGTTGTGTATGTGGTCTGCACACATTTATTGTTATTTTTAATATCATGTACATTTACTGTTATTTTAAATATCGTGTGCACTTCCTAGAAAGTACGTTTGGTTTACCAAACTCATAACATCCAGTTGTTTCGAAGAAAAAACTCCTGACTAAAAAGGAAAATTACATGGAAGAAGAGCCACAGGCTGGTTAGCTGTATCTCAAATGTATATAAATGGTCAGTTTAAAGTTTGTTCTTTTAAGTTTCTCTGTTTGAGGTTGAGGGCAAACAGTAAAAATGTATGTTTTCATTTGCTTTCTGTTCTGTTCTTACAACTAAGTTGCTGTTCTGTTACAACTTAGTTCTACAAACTTTTGTTCTTTAAATGGTACGTAAACATTATAAATCAGATTGTGCTACAAAATAAAAATAAGGGAATGTCTTTCAATAGGTTCAGGAAATAGACATCCTGTCATAATCCATATTTAACTTTGGCAGCATTACTTTTTCGTTATGTTTGGGCATTTTAAGAAAGGATGTAAAAATCATAACTAAAAGAGGAAGCATTTACTAATAGTTGGCGGTTGAACCTACTTTTCAATAAACAGTTCCCTAAATTGAGCATGACTCAACTATATTTTTTCCTGTTTTTGCCGGATTTAGGCACTTTTGGATAGCAAATGCCAAAAGTCTCTAAAAAGATTCCCATCCCTGCAACTGTTACATGTAGTAGTAGCTATATTCACAATTACTAATTTGTTTCCAAGTGCTGTCGAGATTTTTTGTGTATTTATTTAGTCTTTGAGGAAGTAATCAGTTAACGTGACTCAACATTTAAGTAAAGAGAAACAGGGTACACAGTGTGTTCCCTTCCTTCAAGGTCCTCTAGCCAGCCATGTTCTCTTACTGTAGGAAACAGCTGTTTTGCATTTCTTAGGTATCTTTATAGGGATATTTTATACGCTCAGTTCAGTTGCTCAGTCGTGTCCGACTCTTTGCGACCCCATGTTGCGTTTTACACCTTACAAATAAATAAATATATTTTCCCCTTCTGTTACTTTTCTTTAATTGAGGTAAAGGACACGACTTAGTGACTAAACAGCAATCATCAAAAGTGCGTGTAAACATTACCATCTTAACCATTTTTAAGTGTACAGTTCAGAGGTATTAAATATACTGACGTTGTCGTGCAACCATCACCACCGTCCTTTCCCTTAGCTCTTTTCATCTTGTTCTCATTAAACAGTAATGCCCCATTCTCTCTTTGTCCCAGCCCCTGGCAACCATTTTGATACTGTGTGTCTCTTATAATTTTGACTAGTGCAACGATCTCATGTAAGTGGGATCAGAGTGTTTGTCTTTTCTGTATGTGGCTTGTTTCACTTAGTGTAATGTTTTCAAGGTTCATCCATGTTGTATATTGCAGAATCTCCTTCCATTTTAAGGCAGGATAAAATTCCATTGTGTGTGTACGCATACATATATACACACAGTTACACCACATTTTGCTTATCCATTCATCTGTTAATGGACACTTGGGTTGCTTCCACGGTTGAGCTAATGTGGGGGGCGGGGGGGGGGGGGGGACTCCTATACTGTTTTTTTGTAGCACCTGTACCCAGGACACACAGTCGTAAAGAATCTGCCTGCCAATGCGGGAGACATGGGTTTGATCCCTGGGTCGGGAAGATCCCCTGGAGTAAGGAACTGGCAACCGACTCCAGTATTCTTGCTGGAAAATCCCATGGACAGAGGAGCCTGGTGGGCTCCTACAGTCCGTGGGGTTGCAAAGAGTCAGACATGACTGAGCAGTTGAACACGCACATGTGAACACACACCATTTTGCATTCCCACAAACAGTGAATTAAGAGTTCTAAAATTTCCACATCCTCACCAAAACTTGTTTGGGTTTTTTTGGTAGTTGTCACTCTTGTGGATGTGAGGTGGTATCTCATAGTTTTGATTTGCATTTCTGTGATGTTGAGCATCCTTTCATGTGATTGTTGGCTCTTCCTCTATGTTCTTTGGAGGAATGATTATTCATGTTCTTTGCCAGTTTGTTTTTGTTGTTTTAGGACTTCTCTGAATATTCTGTATATTAGTTCCTTATCAGATATGATTTACAAATATTTTCCCTCATTCAGTGAGTTGCCTTTTTATGTTATTGATAACGTTCTTTGATGCAAAAAGTTTTTTAGTTTTCATGAAGTCCAGTATGTCTGTTTTTTCTTTTGTGACTGGTGCCTTTGGTGTCATGTCCAAGAAATAATTTTCAAATTGAATGCAGGAATGTTTTGTCCCATGTTTTCTTCTAAGAGTTTTATTGTTTTAGGTCTTATGTGTAGATCTTTGATCCATTTTGAGTTAATTTATATATATATATATAAATTATATATATATTTATATGGTGTTAGTTAAGGATCTAGCATCATTCTTCTGTGTGTGGTTATCCAATTTCCCCAGTGCCATTTGTTGTAAAGATTGTCTGTTTCCGCTGAATGGTCTTTAGACCCTTGTCAGAGATCATTTGACCATGTATATGAGGGTTTATTTTAGGCTGTCTCTTCCATTGGTCTGTGTTTGTCTTTGTGCCAATACTATACCATTTTGAATACCATAGCTTTATAAGTAAGTTTTGACATCAGGACATGCGAGTTCTCCAGTTTTGTTTGTAATTGTTTTTAATTTCTTTCAGCAGTGTTTTGTGGTTTTCATTGTACAAGTGTTTTACTTCCTTGATTAAATAAATTCCTAAGTAGTTTATTCTTTTTGATGCCCTTGAAAATGGAATTGTCTTTGTGTGTTTTCCTGATGGCTCACTATTTATGTGTAGAATTGCAATTGATTTTGTGCACTGACTATCCTGTTTCATTGGTGAATTTGTTAGTTCTAATGCTTTTTTGTGGCGTCTTTAAGGTTTGCTAAACTCTAAGCATACAAGATCATATCTGAAAATGTAGATAATTTTACTTCTTTTCAGAGAAGGAAATGGCAACCCACTCCAGTATCCTTGCCTGGAAAGTCTCATGGACACAGGAGCCTGGTGGGCTGCAGTCCATTGGGTCACAAAGAGTTCGGCACGACTGAACGACTAACACTTAACACTTACTTCTTTTCTAATCTGGATATCTTTTATTTCTTTTTCTTACCTAATTGCTCTGGCTAGAACTTCAGTATTGTGTGTGGAAGAGCAGTGTTGAAACTGGATATTCTTGCCTTGTTCATGATCCCAGAGGAAAAATAATTAGTCTTTCACCTTTGAGTATGACATTTGCTGTGGGTTTTGCACTATATGGCTTTTATTATGTGGCCCTTGCTTCTTTCTATGCCTGTTGTGTCTTTATCATAAAAGGTGATGAATTTTGTCAAATGCTTTTTGTATATCAATGAGATGATTGTGGTTTTTTTCCCACTTCATTTTGTTGATATGATGTATTGCTTTGAACAGTCCTTATATGTTGAACTAAGTTTCTCCCAATAATAAATCCCATTTGTTAATATGCTGTTGAGTTCTGTTTGTTAGTATTTTGTTGAGGATCGCATCAGTGTTCATAAGGGATATCGGTTTCTAGTTGTCTGACTTTGGTATCAGAGTATGTTCTCATAGAATGAAAGTGTTCCTTCTTCAACTTTTTAGCAAAATTTTGAGGATTGGTATAGTTCTCTTATATATTTAGTAGAGTTCACCAAAGGCGCCATCAGATCTAGGGTTTTTCTTTGTTTAGAGGTTTTTGACTACTGATTCAATCTCTTTACTAGTTACTGGGCCTATTCAGATTTTCTGTTTCCTTGTGATTCTTAGTAGGTTTTGTGTTTCTAGGAATTTGTCCATTTCATCTAGGTTATCCAGTTTTTCAGTGTCCATTTGTTCATAGTGCACTCTTTATATAGTCTGTTTTATTACTGTAGAAACAGTGGTAATATTCCCACTTTCCTTTTAGCATATTTTTTTTCCTTAGTCCATTTAGCTAAAGGTTTGTCAATTTTGTTGATCTTTTTGTAGAACCAAATTTAGGTTTCAGTAATTTTTTTTTTCTGTTCTCTATTTCATTTATCTCTGTCTCATCTCTGCTACTTCTGCTAGCTTTGGGTTTCGTTTGTGTTTTCTTTTTGGTTGTTTATTCCCCCTTATTTTATCACTAACTTGAGCATAGTTTATATACTGGCCTAAATAGTGCTGTATTTTTTCCAGTTAGTGATAATATTTTGGATCTCTTTGACTATCTTGTCTGTGTAGTACTTCCTCCTTTGTTTCAAGAATTTTGCTATTATAGTTGGTGCTTCAGGGAATAAAATTCTACATGTGTTGCTTTTTGTATGCACATAAGGAAATGGCAACCCACTCCAATATTCGTGCCTGGAGAATCCCATGGATGGAGGAGCCTGGTAGGCTACAGTCCACGGGGTCGTAAAGAGTCGGACACGACTGAGCGACTTCACATTCACACATATTTATAGACTAAAACCTGAAGTGGTATTCGGGTTGGAGAGTATCTGCATTTACAGTTTTGGTAGATACTGCAAACTCACTCTTTATGGAAATTGTACTAGTTTACACTTGTACCAGTAATATATCTGTTTCTCAAAGCCTCATTACCAGAGAGCATTGTCAAACTTTGTATTTTTGTCAGTTCAGTGGGTGGGAAATGGGTAAAAAGAAGTTATTGTATTTAGAGTAGATGTCGTATGACCATATTTCTCAATGGCTTATCATCACAATCTCCCTGGATATTTATTGAAAGAAGAATTGCTGAATTCCTAAGCCCTTTCATGAAATCTGTGTCTGTATTTTTAACTAGTGCTCAAATACTTCTGATTTGGTGATTTGCCAGGTTTAGAAACATAGCTGTGGAAAACTGTTCAGGACTTTGTATCAAAGTGTGTTCTTTGACACCATCTGGAATCATCTTGATTGTATGATTCATTGTATGAATCAACTTGAGCATAAGAACCCCAAAACCTTATTCTAAATTTTTGTAGCATTTAAAGGTATATGTAGATGAAATGGGCATTGTCTTTGAGGACAACTAATTGCTCATCAGCTGTCATCCATAAAGTTGAGAGATAACCCATTATATAAGTACTCTTTCAGATTTCAGTCACATCTCTAATACAGCTTATTATTGCATTTAATTCTTCCTGCAGTTGGTTGTCACAACACACTACTGGTTTTAGATTTCATATCCATCTCTAATAGGTTCTAACATTACTGTCTGGTAATTTTTGTACCTGCTTTGTCAAAAAGCAATATTTTTTATGGGGATGACAATTTATATTTGCAGAGAATTTTTGTGTGTGGAATTTTGTGGGGATGACCATCTATTTCTGTATTTTCAGAGAATTTTCACTTATACTTTTATAAACACCAATTAGAATAGTCAGTGCAACAAAGTTTTAAAAATTTCTCTACCTTGCTGTTTGTAAGGCGCATGCAGAGAAAAAGAGACTGAGCCAGGCAGTCAGGCAAGAGAAGGAAATTTTTTAGAGGGAAAACGAGAGGGTGACTGGCCTTTAAGGAGATCCAGTGTCCTCCCTTTCTGATGGGGTCTTTCTTACACCCCGCCAATGAAAAGTTCTCTGAAGGGGTGGTTAATTTTTAGCCTGTAGCTGAGTCCTGCGGTCATGTAGCTGGAGGTCTGGAATCCAGTAGTCTCGTAGCCATGAGTAGGTAGGCACCAATTCCTTCCTCCTCCCCTTATTAAGAAAGAATAAAAGTCTTGAAGTAGACCTTCTGAGAAAAAAAATCTTAATTTTAAATTGTATCAATTGGACCCTGATACAGAGGGTTAAAGGGCAAATTTCTGGACTCTGTTTCAGATTACTGTTTCCGTTTCTGGGTCTAGGACTCAATCTCTGTTATTAACGTGATTTCCAGATTATCCTTATGGATTTAAAAGTTGAAGATGATAGGGCTCATATGGGGTCTCATTGATAAGATGGCTCAGTATGTCTACCTCGCAAACAAGGAATAAAATCATGGTGATCCGTGAGATTAACCAAATTGCCCAAATGGCATTCTGTTTTCTCACTGGCACCTATCTTCTCAAAGCTGTGAGACCACCAGATTCCAGACCTCTGGCTACGTGACCACAGGGCTCAACTACAGGCTAAAAATTAACCATCCCTTCAGAGAATTTTTCATTGGTGGGGTATAAGAAGGACCCCATCAGAAGGGGAGGACGCTGGTTCTCCTTAAGAGCCAGTCACCCTCTCTTTTTCCTCTAATACATTTCCCTTTTGCTGCCTGACTGCTCGGCTTGCTCTCTTTTTCTCTGCACCCGCCTTAAAGAAGACACGATGTTTGAGAATCTTAAGCAGGTTTTTTACTATGGTAGTACTTTGCGTTAGTACTATAGAGCATTTCAATTGTTTCCTGTGCTGTGAGGTGATGCTTCCTTGTGGTTTTGATTTGCATTTCACTGATGGTGTTGGACACCTTTTCATGTATCTGTTGGTTGTCTGTCTTTGTAAAAATGTCTGTTCAGCTCCTCTGCCCAGTTTTTAATTGGATTCAGTGTACAGATCTTTCAGCTCCTTATTTAAATTGATTCCTCTCTTTGATGCAATTGTAAGTGGAATTGTTTTCTTAATTTTTCTTTCTGATAGTGTATTTTTAGTTTATAGAAATGCAACAGTTTTGTGTATTGATTTTGTATCTTGCAGCTTTACTGATTTTTTTAGTTCTAATAGTTCTTTGGTGAATCTTAGGTTTTCTTCAAATTCATAACGTGTCACTTGTAAATAGTAACAGTTTTACTTCTTCCCTTCCTTTTGGAAGGGTGCCTTTTCTATCTTTTGCTTGCCTAGTTGTTCTGGCTAGGACTTCTAGTAGTGTATTGAATAAAAGTGGCAGGGTGGGATTCTTGTCACTGCATTTTACACCCCCCCCCACTCTGTTTATGCTGTTGATGTCACGGTTTCCTTTTATCTGTGTTGCCCTTAACAGTGAGTGTAGTTATAGGTGTTTGTTTTTTTCACTTTTGTCTTCAGTGAGTATTCTAGCTTTATAAGAAATTAGTCCACCATCTTTATAGCTTTTGGCTATTCTAAATTTTCTATATTTACTTTTACCATTGGGATTTAAACTTTGTTTTCCTGTTACTGATTAGCACCTTTTTGTTTCAACTTAAATCTCTTTAAAATTTCTCTTGAGGCTGGTCTAGTGGTGATAAACTCCATTATTTGCTTGTCTGGGAAATTATTTACCTCACCTCCAAATCTGAAGGACTTTTCTGGGTAGAGTATTCTTTCAGCTGTTAGTCCCTTCTGTCCTGGAGTTTCTGCTGGAATGTGCTTAGAGTCTTTTGGGGGTTCTCTTGTGCATAACAAGTTGTTCTCTTGTTAGTTTTTAAGATTCTTTCCTCGTCTTGATGTTTGAGTTATAACATGTCATGGCGTGGGTGTCTTCATTTATTTTTGGAACTCCCTGAGTTTCCTATTTCAAATCCTGAAAGATGATGCTGAGAAAGTGCTGCACTCAATAGGCCAGCAAATTTGGAAAACTCAGCAGTGGCCACAGGACTGGAAAAGGTCAGTTTTCATTCCAATCCCAAAGAATGCTCAAACTATTGCACAATTGCACTCATCTCACATGCTAGTAAAGTAATGCTCAAAATTCTCCAAGCCAGGCTTCAGCAATACATGAACCGTGAACTTCTAGATGTTCAAGCTGGTTTTAGAAAAGGCAGAGGAACCAGAGCTCAAACTGCCAACATCTGCTGGATCATTGGAAAAGCAAGAGAGTTCCAGAAAAACATCTATTTCTGCTTTATTGACTATATCAAAGCCTTTGACTGTGTGGATTGCAATAAACTGGAAAATTCTGAAAGAGATGGGAATACCAGGCCACCTGACCTGCCTCTTGAGAAACCTGTATGCAGGTCAAGAAGCAACAGATAGAACTGGACATGGAACAACAGACTGGTTCCAAATAGGAAAAGGAGTACCTCAAGGCTGTATATTGTCACCCTACTTATTTAACTTACATGCAGAGTACGTCATGAGAAACGCTGGGCTGGATGAAGCACAAGCTGGAATCAAGATTGCCAGGAGAAATATCAATAACCTCAGATATGCAGATGACACCACCCTTATGGCAGAAAGTGAAAGAAAGAAAGTGAAGTCGCTCAAGTCTTGTCCAACTCTTTGTGACCCCGTGGACTGTAGCCTGCCAGGCTCCTCTGTCCATGGGATTCTCCAGGCAAGAATACTGGAGTGGGTTGCCATTTCCTTCTCCAGGGGATCTTCCCAACCCAGGAATCAAACCCGCGTCTCCCGCATTGCAGGCAGACGCTTTATCCTCTGAGCCACCGGCAGAAAGTGAAGAGGAACTAAAAAGCCCCTTGATGAAAGTGAAAGAGGAGAGTGAAAAAGTTGACTTAAAGCTCAACATTCAGAAAACTAAGATCATGGCATCTGGTCCCATCACTTCATGGGAAATAGATGGGGAAAAAGTGGAAACAGTGTCAGATTTTTTGGGGAGGGGGGGCTCCAAAATCACTGCAGATGGCGATTGCAGCCGTGAAATTAAAAGATGCTTACTCCTTGGAAGTAAAGTTATGACCAACCTAGACAACATATTAAAAAGCAGAGACATTACTTTGTCAACAAAGGTCCATCTAGTCAAGGCTATGGTTTTTCCAGTGGTCATGTATGGATGTAAGACTTGGACTGTGAAGAAAGCTGAGCGCCGAAAAATCGATGCTTTTGAACTGTGGTGTTGGAGGTGACTCTTGAGAGTCCCTTGGACTGCAAGGAGATCCAACCAGTCCATCCTAAAGGAGATCAGTCCTGGGTGTTCATTGGAAGGACTGATGCTGAAGCTGAAACTCCAGTACTTTGGCCACCTCATGTGAAGAGTTGACTCATTGGAAAAGACTCTGATGCTGGGAGGGATTGGGGGCAGGAGGAGAAGGGGACGACAGAAGATGAGATGGCTGGATGGCATCACCGACTCGATGGACATGAGTTTGAGTCAACTCCGGGAGTTAGTGATGGACAGAGGCCTGGCGTGCTGCAGTTCATGGGGTCGCAAAGAGTTGGACACGACTGAGCGACTGAACTGAACTGAGCTTCTTGGATCTGAATGTCTGTTTTCCTCCTCAAGTTAAGGAAACTTTCAGCCATTGTTTCTTCAAATGTTTTACCTCTTTTCCTTCAGAGACCCTTATGATGCAAGTGTTGGTACCATGGTGGTATCTCCTAAGTCCTTTAAGCTGTTTTCATCCTTTTTTCTTTTTGCTGCTTTGCTTGCACTGCCCTGTCTACTGGTGTGTTTCTTCTCTTCTTTAAGTTCATTTCTTCCTCCATTCTGCTTCCTCTAGTCTGCTGGTGAACCCTCTGTCATATTTTTTTCAGTTTTCATATTTTTTAGTTTTAAGATTTCTGCTTGCTGCTTGCTTACATTTTCTGTATCTTTTGAAATTCTTACTTTGTTCATCTGTTGTTCTTCTGAACTTAACCTCTATTGTAACTTAAAACCTTATCGGGTAAATCACTTGTGCGTACTAAGTCCCTTCAGTCACATCTGACGCTTTGCAACCTCATGGATTGCAACCCACCAGGCTCCTCTTCCATGGGATTCTCCAGGCAAGAATACTGGAATGGGTTGCCATGCCCGCCTCCAGGGGATCGTCCTGACCCAAGGATCAAACCCGTGTTTCTTATGTCTCCTGCATTGGCAGGCAGGTTTTTTACCAATAGTGCCATCTGGGAAGCCCAATTTTTAATTAAGTTTTTTTTTTTTAATTGAGGCTTTATATTGGTCTTCTGTTTGGATTCTGTTCTTTTGTTTCTTCATTTTTCTTGACACCCTTTGTTTAGATAAAACAGACACCCCACCTGGTCTTGAATGACTAGTCTCATAGGAGATGAGCTTTCTCATTCAGCCCTGCACTTGTACCGTGTTGTATCTCATACCCTTTTAATTTTCCAAGCAGCCTACTTTATTGCTTTTGGCTCTCAGTAGCTGAGGCTGTGCCAGGGTCTGTCACTGGCCCAAAGGGGAGAATTCCAGTCAGCACCTAAATTCAGGCTGGTGGGAAGCCAGACCGACCCTTAGGTAGCAGCTTTTAACGTACACAAATGCTCCCTCTGCTCTGAGCCTGGCAGGAGAGCCAGTTACCTGTGTCTCTGTTTGCTGCAATCCTGTGGAACTGAGGAAGACAAGCCCTGCTGACTTCTGGAGCCAGGCTGTCCAGGGATGTTCCCTGTGGGCAATAGACAAGTACCCTGGCACTGGGTCCTTTCTCAGAGACACTGGCTACCTCGGATGGGGCAGAGGGAGATGCAGAGATGAGGCCTGCTGGCCCTGCCAGTCTTTGGAGAGAATTACAGCCCCTGGGTGTATGTTTAATTAGAAGCCTGCTTGCTCTTCATGCCACAGCTATGAAGATAAGGTAATAGATCTCTTCTCGAGAGTCTGGGGTGTATTCAGTCTGCGGTCTTTATACTGTGCCCGGGAGAGAACCTGTGAAGAACTGTTTTCTCAGTAGGCCAGCTGATGGGGCACCCACTTGAAATGGGTCTCACAGTTGGACCATCGCAGGGTCGCACCTGGGTGCAGCCAGGACCAGCTCACAGCCCTGTGGTCCTCCTCACTGACACAGCCTGCTTCTGGCCGGTCAGTGGTGGGGGCTCCATTAGGGTCTCCCTGGGTGCCTGAAGCTGCCTTTGGGGTGAGTGTGTCGTATGGGTTCCGTGCCTTCCAGGCGGCCATCATGACCACCGCCCTCCAGCCCAGTCACCTGCTCCTCATCCACAGGAGCACTTGCAGTCCTGTGGGACCCGTGAACGGATGTCTTGCTGGCCACCAGAGCCCGGCGATTGGGGTGTCCCTGGTGGCAGCTACAAAAATTGGAGCACCTGATGTGTTGTGCTGTATTTTTTTTTTTTTTTAAAGATAGGTGGTTCTGCAATCCTGAATTTTCATCATCCTAAGATTTCTTAAAAAAACAAGACTAAACAAGTAGACAAGTACTGTTCTAACTTTAAATGACCGCATGGTTTTAAAAAATTTATTTGGCTGTGCTGGGTCTTAGTTGCAGCACTCAGGATGTTTTAGTTGCTGCTTGTGGAATCTAGCGTCCTAACCAGGCGTTGAACCTGGACTGCCTGCATGGGGAGTGTGGAGTCTTATCCACTGTGACCACCCTGATCACACCATTTTAAAATGGGGAGACCAGTTACAGTGGGTGGTTTGAGGGAAGGAATGAGTCATTACTCAAAATGATGAGTACTACCATTTTAGGTGGTACTCACTAGACTACTTTACCAGCATGTTTCCTACTTCAAGAATCAGAGCATCGCAGCTAGAAAGATGTTCACAGGTACCACTATGGTATTTGAGTCCCTGAGGTCTTTGGTCAGTGTGCATATTTAAAGGAAGTTATGCAACATTGCCCTGAGGAGGTAGAGGTCAGAAATCTTAATGCTGAGGCAGAATCGTCAAGTATTTTTTGTCTTTAGATGTTCTGGAAAAACCCTGAAACTGTTCCAAGCATTGAGAAGTTTCTTAGTAGAAACCGAATTGGGGGGCAGTGTTGGAGAAGGCTCTCTTGAGAATCCCTTGGACAGCAAGGAGATCAAACCAGTCAGTCCTAAAGGAAGTCAACACTCAATATTCATTGGAAGGGCTGATGCTAAAGCTCCAGTACTTTGCCTACCCCATATGAAGAGCCGGCTCATTGCAAAAGACCTTGACGCTGGGAAAGATTGAAGGCAGGAGAAGGGGACGACAGAGGATGAGATGGTTGGATGGCATCACTGATTCAATGGACATGAGTTTGAGCAAACTGGGAGATGGTGAAGGACAGGGAAGCCTGGCATGCTGCAGTCCACGGGTTTGCAAAGAGTTGGACACCACTGAACGACGACAACAGGATGCACAGAGGGTACAGAGGCTTTGAACGAGGCACAGAGATTCAAGGAGGCTGCCAAAAGCATAGAGTCGGCCAGATCTGGGCTAGGGGTCAGTGAGGAGTGCCAGTTCTTCCCAGGAGTTAGACCAGCGAAGATGCTGTCACAGTGAGGAATGTGGTGATGGAGCTGGAGTGGATGCAGAGGGGTGTGCCTGCTGATGCCTGGAGCGCTGAGAACTAAGCTCCCCTCCTCCTGGTTCCCCAGGCAGCCAAAGGGAAGGCCTGGACCCAGACTCCTTTCTTCACTTGCTACAGTGTAGTGTTTATCTGATAGACTCCTAAAGTGAGAGTGAAGTGAGAGTTCTGACACGGATGTAATGCCAGTATTTTCAGAATCCTCTCAAATCTCATTAGTGGTCATTCTGAAATTCCAACCATAATTGAAAGGATATCCAGTAGCTTTGTGGTTCTTCACAGAGGTCTGAGTGTTTTTCACACTTCGCGTTAGGTCAGAGGTTTAAATACACCGTACAAGTGATTCAGAGAAATAATGCAAGAATTTATTGTTCTCATGGAAAGCTGTTAACAGTGTTGTTCAAAGTAGTGGACTTGTTGGGAATTCCCTGGTGGCCTGGTGGTTGGGATCCTGGATTTTCATGGCCATGGCCCGGGTGCAATTCCTGGTGGGGAACTGAGATCCTATAAGCTTCATGGCAAAAAGAAACCCACCAAAAACCCAATGAGGCAGTAGACTTATAAGACAATTATTTTGCTCTCCCTTATTTTGATGATATTGTCTAAAATATTTAATGAACATTTGTTTTCAGTCAGAATAAGGCATTGTGTTAGGCAAACGTGGTCCTTGATCTCAGGTAGCCAGAGTTAAACATAAAATAGCTATACTGAAAGGCAGAGGGAAACTGCTGAACTGAGAGAAATGTCAGACTAAGGTCATCAAAGGTGACCTCACAGAAGAGGCCCTTGACTAAGATTGTGATAGAAAAGCCCTGGAAGGACATTCCAGGGAGAAGACAAAGCTTTTACAAAGATACCGAGGCACAGAAGCACGTGACCAGGGTGGGAAATGGAATGTAGTGCTGGACCGGAACATTGTAATGTTTGGAATGAAATTGGATGAGATGAGACCACAAAAATCGTTTCAGGTAAAATCATTGAGGAATCGTTTGTATTTTATAAGAATAGTGAGATTTAAGGTCAACTTACTTAAACTGAATTTTTAAAGAGTAAGTTGGGGTGATACTTGCTGCTGTTTTAAAAGATGCTGTATCTTTTCTGGGCCTGAATGTGTGTGTGTTGCGGGGGGGGGGAGCGGAGTAATGAGTGACCTCAGAGCTGTTCAAACAATGTCAGTTAATATTTGAAGAAAAGCTTCTATGGGGAAAAAATTTTTAGAAAACTACTCTGAGTTTTAAACTATTCATTCAGCATTTTTCATGGAAAAAAAAAAGGGATCTTGTAGGTGACCAGTGGCAGACCCTGACCAGTGGCAGAACCAAGAATAGAACTAACACCTGGATTGCTAGTCAACATTAGTTTCAGTGAAGTTAGAATCGTTTTGTTTATGATGTTGATACAGTGGTTGAAAGTGTCAATAAAATGTGATTAAGGAGAAAACTTTAGAGAACTGATCTTGGGAGACACAAAACGCAATTGTTTTGTTTTCCTGGATTAGTAGAGTTAAGACATATTTGATTGTGCTTTTTCAAGAATTTGCATTTTATTCACAATCCGAGGCCCTATTCTCCTCTTCAAAACTGTATCATGCTACTTCAATGTTTTATTGGAGGTTCTATTCCAGGGCGGTTAGGTAAGCAAAAAGAATGCTTAGGCAAAGGATTTAAATAGATGTTTCCTCGGAGAAGATATACAGATTGGCCATCTAGGTTCATGAAAGATGCTCAGCATCATTAGTTATTAGGGAAATAGGAATCAAATCTACAATGAGGTGCTGCTGCCCATCCACTCGGATGGCTGTAATTGAAAAGACTGACAATAGCAAGTGTGTATGAGCCCTTTTATATAAGGGACTTGAGCATCTACAGACTTCCGTGTATGCAGGGGAGACTCTTAGAACCAGTGCCCTGCAGAAACCGAGGGACAACGGTATTATATTGGCCAAGTTAGGGAAAAATTGGAACCCTCACACGTGTTGGTGGAAATGTGAAATAGTGCAGTCACTTCAGAAACCAGTTCCTCAAAAAGTTAAATACAGAGTCACCATATAACCTGGCAGTTCTCCTCTTAGCTGTGTACGAAGACAGTTGAACATTATATGTTTATATAAAAATGGGTGTAAATGCTCGTTAGCAATATTAGCAGCATTATTCATAAGTTAGAAAGTGAAAAGTCACCGAAAACATCATCAACTGAATGGATCCCAGAAGTGAATGGGGAACGGAATGGGGAGTGCCTTGTTGGTGCCCCTGTGCTGGGAACCTGCTCAGCAGTGCTGGGGACTGTCGCTGCTGCTCCCTGCAGTGGCCTGGTTGGAGGAGGACACTGGAAGTTGGGAGAAAACCCCCCTTCTCCTCACTGTACCTCCAGCTTCCCCATTGACAAAGCTTAGCATCTTCCCAGCTGGAGAAGAGCAGCATTTAAAGGGCCTGTCTCTATCTTCACAAAGCAGCCAATCATGGGTGAGTTTTCATTGGGATGCAATCAGTTATAGTATCAACCCCTATACCAATTTAGAATATGTTCTGTTTTGTTGGGCTTCAAGGAAGTATTCATCTCAAAATACCTAAACAAAGTTTTGGAGTATATATGCCTTTAATACTTTGAGGATTTTGTTTTAAATCACTACAAAAAGCAATTCATGATCACTAAAAATCATTGAAAAATATAGGAATGTTTAGAATATAAAAATTCCTTTCCCTTTTATTCCTTCTCTATTTCATTCATGTCTCCTATAGTGTGTATTATTTTATATACTTATGTAATATGTGTGTGTGTATATATATATTTTCATAATAATGAGGTTTTGTGCATAGATAACATGTATCAGCTCTTGTAGATTTTTGTTAGGAGGATATAATTCTCACTCAGTTGCTAAGCCCTTGTTTGTGTAAACTAGATGAGTCACATAATTGTTCTTTGATTTTCTAAACTATAGAAATGAAGGGACTTTTATTCAGGGAAGTTTAACATTTGTAATGGATATAGCTTGAGAGAAAGGTAGTTGGCAACCATCAGTCAGCAATTTTTAGTATAACTAGATGGTCATATTTTTTTGTTTTGCAATTTAAATCTTGTGTTAAATGACTTACCCATGTTTATGTGTATGCTGCTGGCTCCATGTACTATTTAAATTTCAATGAAGTCTGAATCATAGACTTTTGTTGTTGTTGTTTTTCTTTAGAAAAATCCTGCAAAAATGTCTCTGTACCCATCTCTTGAAGACCTGAAGGTAGACAAAGTGATTCAGGTATGTTTTAAATACTTTTTTTCTTCCATGTTCTCTGCCATACATTCTGATTATAGGTGAAGTGAAGCGAGAAACTTAAATAGCAGGTGTATTTGTTCAATTTTACACTGTATAAACTCAGTTTTTCTAATGAGAACGTTAGAAAACTAGGGATTTCTTCATTTCACTGTGAATTAATGGGCACGAGATATTTTTTCTTTGAAATGGGACTTAAAACTCTTCAGAAATAGCTTGGTTTTATGACTGGGTTTAATTTAAGTACATTTTTTAAGTTGGTAATATATACTCCAAATTCTTAGGTGTTCATTGTCTTGTTTAAAATTCGTACATGTGCTGTTGGGTTTTCAGGGATGACCAGTCTTTGAAGTAATTCTTTGTCTTCTATGAAGTTAAACATTATCGAAACAGGATGGTGCATACTGCTTTAGGAGGAGGAGGAGTGTGAGAAGAGCGCAGTGAAAGCTGAGCAATGTGTGGTCTTTTAAAAGTAAGCAGCAGGCAGTCTGCTACAGCAGCAGAGAATCCTGCTCCAAGTGGCTGCGTAAGACAGTACAGTGATGCTAACACTTTCATAAGTCAGGCATCATTGTACTCCTTGGAGTATTAGCTTTGAAGATAATTGCTTCTGCTTGAGAAAGTTTGGGATTGGGATCAAGTCTTGCTGTTTTGTAAATTTTTGTTACTCTTTTTTTGTTGTTGTTACTCTTTTTAACTGGAGATAATTGTAGTGTTTAGTGAACCATCCTGTTTCCAGTTTACTTTCAACTTGGTCTTTCATAAACTTTTTATTTCTGAACTTCAGCTGTTATTTGTTTTTCTAATTTGACGAGACAAATTAAACTCCCTGTTGCAGTTTATTCCAGAAACCTTTTTGATATGATAAATGTGATGAAATTCTTTTCTGTTTGAGTTGCTAAAGTACTTCAAAGCTTCTTACCCTAAAAATCATTTTGCTAGAGGTCTTGGCCTCAGTTTACTCTAAATGAGATTGACTTCCTAATTAATTAGCATAAAATGTTTATTACAAACTTGTGAGAAGAACACAAGAATACAAGTGTTTTTTAGACAAAATGTTCTTTAAGGGTAGGGAAAAATCAGCAAAAATAGTAACAAATGTGTGGCTGAAATTGTTAGCCCTGTGGCGGTGACTGGATGAATGTAGGGGAGATCATGAACATATATATCTCATCATCCCTTCTCTATGGGTATTGATGGGTGGTTTGTAGAATCTTTGAAATCTGTTCAGTTGCCAGGGCTTTGATGTCTGACAGTTTTAAGTGGTTTATTCAGTCATCTCAAATCTGTTTTTTCTTTGCTATTTTGTCATTATTTTTCTCATGTGGTTTTTATTTCCACACAGGTCATCTGAACAAGTATACTTTCTATTTTAAAAAGCTTTTATTTGAAATATTTACCTTTAACAGTTAAGCTGTTACTATGACATCAGAGCACCAAGTGATAGGATCTGCAGATGGGTCTGAGAGAATGACTCATTTCCTTTTTGTCCTTTTTTGTTAGTTTTTATGAAATTGAACCTAAACCACCGTAGACTTTGAGCAGAGGTTTTTTTATCTTGAAAGCAGCAGAAAAAGAAGGAAAGAGTTGATATTGGGAAATGTTGGATCAGAAAATGAAGAAGGCTGCAGTCGACCTCAGGCTGAGCTCTTCAAGCCCTTCAAGGTTGTATGGATATTTCCATTTCAAAGCCTTTTACGTTCTGAGCACAAAGCTAGCTGCCTGGAGATGTGACAGAGAGTAAGGAGGGGGAAACATGGTTTTTAAATTCTGACTGGATTTAAAAAGATTCCCAACCTAGCCACTAACATCTTGGACTGCTACTGTTTTATTTTTTCTTCATTTTCTGTGGTAGGTGTTACTTGGGTGTTCGTTTTTGAGGCGCCTCTGTAAAGGTAGTATTCATTTTCTAATCTGACCTTTCACACCGCAGGAGTGACTTGGCAATTCACATTCTATAAACTGTTTCACAGTAAGCATAGGGCTGTGGCTTTGAGCATCGTACAGTCCCTGCGCCTCTCTGTCCACTGTGAGTCTCAAACAGGAGCCACCCCTGTGCGTAGTAGACTGAGAAACAGTCTTCAGTGTCCCGTCACCGTGAGCAGAGATGGACTGGCGGCTCCACGAGTATGGTGTCTCATGCTTTCTGTAGTGGTAGAAACAACATCCCCCCCCTACCCCCCACACCCCGCTTTTCTTTAACTAGTTTGAGATTTCAGGTGAGTGTGGAATATTTTGCTGCATTTAATGGCTTATAGTTCTTAAGCCTTTGTTGTACCATCTTTCTTTTATTTTTACTACAAATTATGTAGTAATTAATATGTAACTTTGTGTTCGGAGAGCTTACTTCAGTATTCCTTGGATAAGAACAAGAGCAATGAATGAAAGAATAGAAATAATAGACCAGTGTAAAACGGATCAGTTTTTTACAGTTAGTAAATTCTGTTTTTCAGAGCGGTTTTAGGTTCACAGCAGAAGTGATGCAAGGTTCTGTTTCCGTCCCAGTGCCCCGTCCCTGTGCGCCCTCCCCCCCTTGACCTGAACCCCACACCTCTCGCCCTACACCAGCAGCGTCTTCGCCAGAGCGGTACACATGTGACAGTCACTGACCTGCCCAGACACGTGGCTGCCTCCCCAAGTCCACAGCTGCACTTGTGTTCCGTCTGTGGGTTTGCACAAGTGTGTGGGGATGTGGAGCCCCTGCTCGGTGTCACGCTCACTCCCGCATGTCCTCATGCTCTGTCCAGGCCTCCCCGCTTCTCTAGAATGTGAGGGTTGGACTCATACTATAATTTGCCTTTTCAGATTGGCTTCACTCTCTTAGTAATGTGCATTTTAGGTTCCTCCATGTCTTTTCATGACTTTGATAGCTCCTTTCTTTTTAGTGAGGAACAGTATTTTTTTTTTCTTGGAGTTTATACAAGAAGCAACCCACTGGCTACTAGCTCCTTTCAGTTGATAGTTGGTGAGAGAATTTTCAAAATTCAGCATATTTTGAGGTTGTGGATATATTTAAAATTATAAAGATTTGTAGTGCTGCATTTTATTTGAATTTAGATTGTGACATTATGAAACAGTAACAAAGAATGACTCAATAACAGTTGTATCAGAACATTTGGAATCCAAATGAGTGATGTACTTGTAGTGCTTTTGTGGACTTCCTTATTTAATTAATCTTCCGTCTCTCCAGGCATCTTTGGGACTGCTCTTAGCATCAGTTTCAGAGCTTGGTGATAAAGAGTATAGGTGTAAATCCCCGTCACTTAACCAGTATATTTTTGATTAAGTGAAAAATGATATTACATCTGGATCTTACAACTTAACTGTCAGCAGTGACATATGTCTGCTTGAGGAGCTCAGATATATCTGTAAGGGAAAAAGGAACACTCCATATGACATGGGCTGTGAAGGCAGCCCTAAGGGGAACTCCTAGCATACCTGCCCCTGATTAGTATTAAGTGTATATGTTTTCAAAGTTTTGGCAAGTTTTAACACATAAACTACATTACTTTACCATGATTGTTATGTCAGTGATTAAGTATGCATTTTGCATACTTTGTAATATTTTTCTACTTAGTATAACATAACACCCTCCTCCAACAACACAAGAGAAGACTCTACACATGGACAACCCCAGATGGTCAACTGAAATCAGATTGATTATATTCTTTGCAGCCAAAGATGAAGAAGCTCTATTACAGTCAGCAGAAACAAGACCGGGAGCTGACTGTGGCTCCGATCATGAACTCCTTATTGCCAAATTCAGACTCAAATTGAAGAAAGTAGGGAAAACCATGAGACCGTTCAGTTATGACCTAAATCAAATCCCTTATGATCATACAGTGGAAGTGACAAATAGATTCAAGGGATTAGATCTGATAGAGTGCCTGAAGAACTGTGGACGGAGGTTCGTTACATTGTACAGGAGGCAGTGATCAAGAACATCCCCAAGAAAAAAAAGTGCAAAAAGGCAAGACGGTTGTCTGAGGAGGCGTTACAAATAGCTGAGAAAAGAAGAGAAGCTAAAGGCACAAGAGAAAAGGAATGATACACCCATTGGAATGCAGAGCTCCAAAGAATAGCACTGAGAGATAAGAAAGCCTTCCTCAGTGAGCAATGCAAAGAAATAGAGGAAAACAACAGAATGGGAAAGGCTAGAGATCTCTTCAAGAAAATTAGAGATACCAAGGGAACATTTCATGCAAAGATGGGCACAGTAAATGACAGAAATGGTATGGACCTAACAGAAGCCTTTGTATTAAGAAGAGGTGGCAAGAATACACAGAAGAACTACAAAAAAGATCTCCATGACCCAGATAACCATGATGGCATGATCACTCACTTTGAGCCAGATATCCTGGAATGCAAAGTCAAGTGAGCCTTAGGAAGCATCATTATGAACAAAGCTAGTGGAGGTGATGGAATTCCAGGTGAGCTATTTCAAATCCTAAAAGATGATGCTGTGAAAGTGCTGCACTCAATATGCCAGCAAATCTGGAAAACGCAGCAGTGGCAAAGGAAACTGGAAAAGGTCAGTTTTTATTCCAGTCCCAAAGAAAGGCAGTGCCAAAGAATGCTGAAACTACCACACAGTTGTATTCATTTTACATGCTAGCAATGTAATGCTCAAAATTCTCCAAGCCAGGCTTCAACAGTAAGTGAATTGTGAACTTCCAGATGTTCAATCTGGATTTAGAAAAGACAGAGGAACCAGGGATCAAATTTCCAACACCTGTTGGGTCATCGAATAAGCAAGAGAGTTCCAGAAAAACGTCTCCTTCTGCTTTATTGACTATGCCAAAGCCTTTGACTGTGTGGATCACAACAAACTGTGGAACATTCTTAAAGAGATAGGAATACCAGACCACCTGACCTGCCTCCTGAGAAATCTCTATGCCAGTCAAGAAGCAACAGTTAGAACTGGACATGGAATAAAGAGACTGGTTCCAAATCGAGAAAGGAGTACGGCAAAACTGTATATTGTCACCCTGCTTATTTAACTTATATGCAGAGTACGTCATGAGAAATACTGGACTGGATGAAGCACAAGCTGGAATCAAGATTGCCAGGAGAAATATCAATAACCTCAGACATGCAGATGATACCACCCTTATGGCAGAAAGTGAAGAGGAACTAAAAAGCCCCTTGATGAAAGTGAAAGAGGAGAGTGTGAAAGTTGGCTTAAACTCAACATTCAGAAAACTGAGATCATGGCACCTGGTCCCATCACTTCATGCCAAATAGATGGGGAAACAATGGAAACCGTGACAGATTTTATTTTGGGGGGCTCCAAAATCACTGCAGATGGTGACTGTAGCCTTAAAATTAAAAGACACTTGCTCCTGGGAAGAAAAGCTATGACTAACTTATACAGCATATTAAAAAGCAGAGATATTACTTTGCCAACAAAAATCCATCTGGTCAAAGCTATGGTTTTTCCAATAGTCATGTATGGATGTGAGAGTTGGAATATAAAGAGAGCTGAGTGCCAAAGAATTGATGCTTTTGAACTGTGGTGTTGGAGAAGACTCTTGAGAGTCCCTTGGACAGCAAGGAGACCAAACCAGTCCATCCTAAAAAAAATTAGTTGTGAATATTCATTGGAAGGACTGATGTTGAAGCTGAAACTCCAATACTTTGGCCATCTGATGCAAAGAACTGACTCATTGGAACAGACCCTGGTGCTAGGAAGGATTGAAGGCAGGAGGAGAAGGGGGCGACAGAGGATGAGATGGTTGGATGGCATCACCGACTCTTTGGACATGAGTTTGAGTAAGCTCCTGGAGTTGGTGATGGACAGGGAAGCCTAGTGTGCTGCAGTCCGTGGTGTTGCAAAGAGTTGGACACAACTGAGCGACTGAATTGACTGACTGAACACCTCCTTCCTTATAGTTGGTAAAACGTAGATAAACATTTCATTGGGATATGCTGAAATGGCAAAATAAATATTAGCAACTTAAGTACTTAAATTTTTAGGTGTTCTCCTGATGTATACTTATGTAAATATGGTTAAACTTTTTTCTTTAGGTAAAGAAGGTACTTTCACTTAGACTAATTAAAGTGTAACTATCATTTCATAATACATTGTGAAAGTATTTTCAGTAGCACTATGAAATATTGGTTATATGTAGAATGGTGCTTAGTCTAGTTTTTTTTTAATAGTGTTAAATATTTATATTTTTGATTTGTGGATTTTCTTTGAAAATATATTGCTAAAGTGTTTGAAATTAGAATTTCTTATATAAAAGTAAAGGGTTTTAGGTGTTTTCTTTTTTGAAATTACTGGATTTAAGTTATATGAGAAGTTTAAGTGAGTCGCTATAGAGTGTTATTAGAATTTTCTTTTTTTCTATTTCAGGCTCAGACTGCCTTTTCTGCAAACCCTGCCAACCCAGCGATTTTATCTGAAGCCTCTGCTCCCGTCTCGCAAGATGGAAGTAGGTTTATTATTTGGGTTCCTTCTCCTTGAACAGAGATACTTGTTAAGCCTTCTTTTACTGAAATAGAGAATCCAGGATATATATATATATATATATTTTTTTTTTTTTTTAACTTACACAGCATTAAATTGGCTGTTAAAGCTCTAGTAGTAAGAAGATAAAAATGTTTATTTCAAAACAACCCTTTAATTAAGAAAGTGAACTGTGACTATGAAAGTATGTTTTATGACTTAATGAAAATTAAGGTGAAATTACTTAAATTTCACCCTTTGCAAGTCCTTCACGTAGGAGTGATTCATTTATGAAAAGATGTAACTCACTGAACTGTCCTCTGTCTTTCCAGGGCTGTGGGGATTGATGGCGTTCTCCTTTGGGGGAACTTCCCAAATCCTGGAGTCTCTACCCTGACTCCATATCCTTCTCCCTGGTCCCTTTTCCTTCTAAATTCATAGGAATTCAGGACAGAACTCTTAAATATGACTTCAGATTCGAAAGGTGTGGCAGTCTCGATGGGAGGGGAGTTGGGGGAGAGTGGATGCATGTATGTGTATGGCCAAGTCCCCTTGCTGTCCACCTGCAACTACTACAACATTGTTAATCAGCTCTACTCCAGTAGAAAATGAAAAAAAATTTTTTAAAAACATACAAGAGGAGTGTTAAATAGGTTTTTATGGCCTGTCATCTTATAACATTGTTTCCTTTAGAAAATCCATAAATCACATAAAGAGCTTTCGTAAATGGTATCTAACTCTACTGTTCAGTTAAGTACTGTTAATATTTAAATGTACTGTTTCAAAGATTTCATTGCTGTGTATTCTTAAAGTGATATAACACTAAATAAATTTATAAGCTTTGATTTTTTTTTACACAGTTCATTTTTTTTTTATAGAAGAATCATTTTATAGCTGTGTTTACTGAATGAATTAAAATGTAGCTGATTTGAAGTGTACATTTTGGTCAGTTGTTCTTAAGTGGAGAATCAGTGGTATGGGTAGAAAATTCCTAATAGGTTTAAGAGAAAGAAAAGGCAAGATAACTTGGAAAAATTATTTCTAGTATTGAGTATTTAGAAGTCTGAGGTTTCAGTTAAAATGTCTTCATACTTTCACTTTTATTTTTGTTTTCCATTTCTAATTATCATTACAGAAAAAGGGGTTTTCCAGATTACTAATATAAATTCATCCTAGATTTTATAAAAATAATGTGATTTTTTAATTTAATTTTTTAAATTTTTTTTAGTGATTTTTTAAATACAAGTAAAAGTCCATAATAACAATGGTTTTTTAAAATGTTCTAGTAATTTTTTCTCTCTACTCATTCATTATTAGATCTCTATCCTAAGCTATATCCGGAGCTCTCTCAGTACATGGGCCTGAGTTTAAATGAAGAAGAAATACGTGCAAATATGGCCTTGGTCCCTGGAGCACCAAGTCAGGGGGTATGTATAATGTAATTCATTCTGAATTATATAAAATCATACTTTACACAGATATAAGCTAACTCGTCTTTGTGGCAAACTCACAAATTTATAGCCTTAGCATTGATATCTTCTTAGGATTGCCTTCTAGGTATTGCTTTTTACACAGTCTACTTCCTTCTTTGCTGTTACCACTTTTCTAAGTTATTAGGAGTTAAAGATTCAGTTGTCTTTAACTGGTTCATTCTCTTTTGTCTTCTGCATTTAGTTATAGACCTAGTGATTCTGCTTCTGCCGTGTTTCTTACATTCATGTTATTCTTTGTAGTCCTGCTATAGCACCATCCATGTGTTTCTACCTCTAACCTAGATTGTTACAGTTTTCTCTTTCTTCAGTAACTCCTCCACTAACTTATATCAATGAATACTGAGCTACTGCTAACTTTATCATTCTCAAATTCAGGTCTGTTACCACTTTTTTGCTCATAATCGTTTTAAGTTTAAAGCTTCTTATAGTTTGACCCCAAATTCCTGGCTTAAATATAGTGTGTCTCAGTCTTTTGTTAAGATTATTTCTGTAAGACTATAATCCCTCATAGTACTTGTCGTAGGTAAATGCATAACTTCATGAAGCCAGCCTTTATATCTCTTGTTGCCATGACCCGCATGCTTAATACAGTACCTGGCTTTCAATTTATTCACCAAATATTTATTGAAAACTTGCTTACATCAGTCAGGGTCCAGTTGGGACAACAGAAATCACACTAGATTTTTTTAACAGAGATAGCAAGAAATCAGAGAGGTTGAAGAATTGAAAAAAGCAAAAGTGGAACACAGAAAGTAGCTGCTTCTCCTAGAATGGGGGCACACAGGGTGGGGTTATAGTTCTGAGCCGACTGCGTTGGTGGAAGAGCCCTGTGCGCTGCTCCTCAGGGGAGGGGGCTGTGACGGGTGCTGTTCTGGGAGTATCTGGGGACTGGAGTCACCTGCTGGCCGCAGCAGGAAGGGCTGGCCCCAGGCAGTGCTGGCAGGAGCAGGAGGCAGAGAGGAAGGGGCAGGCACTGGCACCTCCTCCCCGTGCGGGGTCCTGACGAGAGAGCCGGTGACAGCAGAGGGCTCAGCACACTGGGGGTCTGGGAGGGCAGACAGGGTGTGACGCTTGTTGTTGCCCCTCTTCAGTGCGTCCACAAGCGTCTTTCTTCATACAGCTGATGCTCAACAGATATTTTCTGGTAAGGGAACCATAGTAAGTACGTTCAGCTTTACTAGCTAGTGTGTGCAGAGACTGTGAAGGCTTTCAGGCAGAAATGAACTTGAGAGACCTGTGAGACAAGACCTAGGTGATGGGCAGATGAGACAGAACATGGTAGCAAATGCATTGGGGGGTTGGCATTGGAAGGGCTGTCAGGCCAGGTAGTCTGTGGCCTTGTGGACAGGGTAAGGGGTTGGGGGTCTGAGTTGTGGGAATGATAGATATAATTGATTCGTTAAAAAAAGGGTCTCTGTGCTTGCTGTGTGGAGGACAAACAGAAGGGCAAGAGTAGACGGTGGTCATAGTTGCCTTTAGCAGGAGGGGGCAGTGGTCATGTGTTGGTCATATGGATCATAGTAAGAACACCGAGTAAACACTTAACTGTACTTGCTGGAAAAAAATTCTTTTCCAAACATAATACTCCAAAGCTCCTCCCATTTGTCCTATATTCCAGCTAAACTCAATTCATTTGCCTAGTTTTTTCTGTCCCATTGCCTGATTTCTATGTTTTTGTAGCTGTAATCATCGAATTTTTGTAATTCTTCAAAATTTGTATTTTCTGGTATTGTGCTTGATTTGTAGTATGGCTGTTTGCGTGTGTGTGGTGTCCTAGTGACTGAGATTCTGAACGGAGACATTTGCAGCCTGTGGCTGAGGTTTCTCTTTCCCATCATGGCTGCTCTGAGCATCACAGGTGTCAGACCAGAGCTTTTCATGACAGGTTCCAGTTAAGACGCCTTGGTAACAAATATGCTCTTCCCTCACTGTCTTTGGTAGAGAAAAGGGTCCACTTAAAACAATAAACTGATTTTGATCAAGAAAAAAAAATAAGGAATGTGAGGCCTGGTACCTAACGGAGTCCCTAGTACAGCTATTCTCCTCCATACAGTTGGTTAATCACAGATGTTTACTAAAGGGATGAAGAATAACACTTGCCTTGTGTGGGTCAGCACTTGAATAACAGGTACTTTTAGTCCTCATAGTGGAGCTGTGAGGTAAGAAGTTTGCCTCTTTAATAAAAACTCTGAAAGGGGTACATTGTTGAAGATCAGGCCATATAAAAGAACCCTCAGGAAGATGCTGTATGAATTTCAAAAGTAAGGTACAGCCTTTATAAAGTTCAAGGATAATATATTTGAGTTGAAAACAAGCCAGGGTACACATAAAACAAATGCCAGAGAATTCATCGGGCAACAGAGAGTCATTGAGTCTGCTCGGGATGGTGTCTGGGGGGTAAGTTACCTGCAGAATTAGTTTTAAAAAACAAAACAGGGTAATTTTTGCAAAACTCAGATCTGAAGGAAATAATGGGCAGATTACATTTTAGGAAACCACAACAGAATATATTCAGTGATCACTTGGGATTTTCTCGGGGCGAGTGTTTGCAAATACTGACGTGTTGCATGTGTCTCTGGCAGCAGTTGGTGGCGCGGCCTTCCAGCGTGAATTACATGGTGGCCCCTGTCACTGGTGGTGACCCTGGGATCCGCAGAGCGGAGATTAAGCAAGGGATCCGAGAAGTCATCTTGTGTAAGGATCAAGACGGGAAGATCGGGCTCAGGCTGAAATCCATAGACAACGTAAGTGCTTTCAGTACTCGTCTGGTTAGCTGTTAAGTGACCGTGTTATAATTTAAAATGTAAGTACTTCAATGAATTGTAATGGTGCTCTCTGATCGGGAATACTTTGAATCTGCTTTTCTATGTGAGGTGTACCCTGTTCTGAAGAGGCAGAGCTGGGACTTGAGCATTACCATGGATGAATTTTTTTTGAGTCCTTTCTCTGGAATAAAGTTCACTAGTCTGTGTGTATTATAACATAGTTCACACAAGGAGAATGCTGGCATTGAAATAGGGTAACATGTGGAAGTTAAGACTGGTAAGTGAGGGTCAGTGGTCTTGTTTATTTTTAAACTAAAAGAGGATCATATGACTTGTAATGTGGTTTTAGGTTTGTTATTTCCATCCTTGAATTTGACTTTCATGGGGCATTTTCTAGGCAACAGTGACTTTCTAAAGTACATTGCTTTAGCTCTCACCTTACCAGATGGAAGAAACGAAACCTGGTTACTCTGTGGGGAAGCATTTAGGATTGCTAAGGAGGGGCTGAGTCTTTACCCTGATCTGTGGGTTTCCGAGTTCTTTATTGGGCTTCTTTTCAGTCTTTGGTCTCATTAGCACAGCTCATCCAGCCTCTGCACACGGAAGATGTGGCGGCTGGCGGAAGATGTCTGAGGCCAGTCCCTGACCCCGCCTGCCTCCCCAGAGGCTGAGGCCATTGTGTCCTTGCACACTTGTGGCTCGTGTGAGACCCAGTTCTGGGAAGCTCGCACTTCACTGCCCTCTCTTCCTCCATCCTAGAGAGAGACCACACTCTCCCCAGCTCCACCCCTGCAGCGGTTGTCCTTGCAGTGGTTTGTCCAGTGGCCGAAGCTTGTGGGTGTGGCCACTCTGCTGGGTGCTGCCCTCAAGTACAAGATGCGCGGCCCCGAATCTGAGGCAGCTCAGGAAGGAGAAGGGGTGCGACCTGTGGTTGCTTTCATCTCTTACCTGGCGAGTGCCTTTTATACTTGGCTTATTTATAGTGTTCAGCATCTGAGATTGAGTTTACATGGGTAAAAATATTCCGTGGGTTTAGTTCTCAGTTAACTGTACTTGAGTTTTGTGTATTTACTCGTAGATTTTTAAGAACAGGGGTGGTATTCTGTGTGCCCACCTTTTTAGGCTGTTTAATAGTAGTGATTATGCATAATTTAGCAAGTGGCTAAAGGAATTCTTCAGCTCAAAAGGTAAAGTTCTGACCTTAATCTATTACTTTTTTTAAATGAAACTTCTAACACTTTACTGTCTTTCCCCCTAAATAATGATCAGGTACAGTAATACCTGTTTGGTATTCTGTCAGACTCATGGAAACTTATATTTATTATAGTAATCTGACTTTATTTTCCTTAGTCTTTTTATTCCAAGGTGGAGGGGGTGATGGAAGTTGGTCAGGTGAGGTAGAAATTACCACTCAGATCTTACTGTTGCCTTGATAGCATTTTCAGTTTCCTTCCTGGGGGTAATGAAACACACTCGTATAATTTTTGTTTTTTAAAAAAAAAATCACTAGAGTAGCTGCCTAAACAGTTGGTTCCTGATTTTCCAGCACTTACTTAGTGATTTCCGTCCTCCAGGGTATATTTGTTCAGCTTGTCCAGGCCAATTCTCCGTCCTCCCTGGTGGGCCTGCGCTTTGGGGACCAGGTGCTGCAGATAAACGGCGAGAACTGTGCTGGCTGGAGCTCGGACCGCGCGCACAAGGTGCTCAAACAGGCTTTCGGAGAGAAGATCACCATGACCATCCGGGACAGGTGAGCTGACTAAACGCTACGTGTGGACATTCAAACTAGTTTTCCATTTTCTTGGGGTTTTAAGATTCCGGAAATACAGCATTTTGTTGCAGAAAAATAATCAAATGCTATTGATTAGCTCTATACTCTTGCAGTTCTGTATTGCTTTCTTACATAGTTTGACTTTGCAAAACCAGAATATTGTTTTTAAATATACCTTATTTCAGAGCTTACAGAAATTTGTCCTTTGAGAAGTTCCTTTCCTGTCTTAATCCATTTCCCTGGAAAACAGAGGAGGTTAGAAAGGCTACACGGTGTAGCCAACAGGTGTCTGGACCTTGCCCCCGGTTTCCTGCTCAGGGTGGATACATAGGGGCCTGCCGGTTCCCAAGCTTAGCCTGGCCTTCTGGGTGGGTGAGGCTCTAGTCCTCGGCGGGTACGTCATCTTCAGCTCGTTTATAATGGAACATTCAGTACCTGTACTACGGACACCACCACCTTCTCGGCCATGCAGGGGTTGAGGGGCAGACCCTGTAACACATTTTTAGCTTTGGCATTTTTGTTCATCTTGGTTCAACTGGCTTTTATCTACCTTTGTGTTTTCACTTTGAGCAATACATGGTAGGTATTGAGTAAACATTTTGCAGACACATGGCACTTTTGCTCTTATCTGAGCAAAGTTTCAAAAAGTAACTTGGATCACCAGGAAGACGTGACTGCTGTGAACTTTCTTCATGTGAAATTCGTATTTTGCATGAACGTGTGCAGTAACGGGGTGTCAGTGCTGAGAGCAGCTGCCATCTTTCTGAAGCTCCTCCCTTTCTTTTTTTTTTTTTTTTTTTAGCTCCTCCCTTTCTAAGGGCCTGGGAGCTTCCATCTTACTGCTGCTGCAGCAGAAATACCTTTACAGAGTTTTCAAAATCAAGATATGAGAAGTATTGTAAAGGTTCTAAGTATTTCCTAAGAAAAATTAAGCTCCAGGAAATACTAAAAAGTTAATTCATTTTTAACAATGATTTTTGTTAAAACACAATGTTAATTTAAAGGAAAAAACACATGATAAACTGCATGAAGCATTGTGTTAATTCTTTGCCACTTAAAAGAAGGAAATTTTGATTAGTTAGTCCAGCCATAATGGAGAGAATTTTTAAACTTTTACACAAGATGTACATACCAACTCAAATAGTTTTGAAATAATTTATGGTAACAGTATCCAGTACAGCATAATGGAAATCCACTGAAATGTTTACCTTGGAATTACAATTTTAATTGAAACTGTTACGCTCACAGGCCCTTTGAACGGACAATTACCATGCATAAGGACAGTACTGGACACGTCGGCTTTGTTTTTAAAAATGGAAAAATCACATCCATTGTGAAAGACAGTTCTGCAGCTAGAAACGGTCTTCTCACGGAACATAACATCTGTGAGGTCAATGGACAGAACGTCATCGGACTGAAGGTCAGAGCAGAATTTACATCGTATTGTTTAGTTTTAGAAGTCTCTTTTTCATTTGCCTGTTTGGGTGGTGCTGTTATTGACCAAAATGGAGACATTCTTTCGGGTGCTGGCTGTGCACTCATGTTACCTCTGGAATTGTGGCCTCTGTGCTGGGGGTCAGGGTATGATCTCTGAAGCCCTTTGAACTAGAATTCTGTGGAGACCTGGGCAGTGAAGGTGTTGATGAGATTCTGAATGAATGGTTGCTGTTTTTTCCAATTGCTTTTTTCAGTCCAGGGGTTGTAGGAAATAAGTAATAGTTTATGGTCAAATTAGTACTTCATTTTTATGGTTTATGCCTTCTACAAATTCCTAAATAGAATTATTTTGAGGTTTAAAGGTTTTCATTAAGAATGTTAGAGGGGATGTGGTAATATTGTATATGGGGACAATTATTTAATCTCTAGAAAAAGAATGCTATGTTGGCTAATATATTCAATGTAGTTTACTTAATTTTGTTGCCACTGATGAAGTTGTGATTCTAATGAATGAATGAAAACTTAGTAAAGAAACTGGAAAAAATTTAAATACCAGGAGTCAGGAATTTAGAGACATTAGCAAAACCTCAGAACATATATATTTGTTTACCAAGAATAACTTAGTTTTAAATTTAATAAAGCCTCTCAGAATTTTCATTGTTTTCAACAGGACTCTCAAATCGCAGACATATTGTCCACAGCTGGAAATATAGTTACTATTACAATCATGCCTGCTTTTATCTTTGAACATATTATTAAGCGGTAAGTAGAGAATTCTTTGACTTGATTCTGTGCTCATATGATTTCATAGAGGCTCTGTACTTCTTTAATTCTCAAGCTTCTCAAACCTTTGGTTCTTTAGTAGATGACATTGGCATTATTTAGAAATTTGAAGTATTTAAATTATTTACATTTTGGAAGTCCTCAGGAGTGAGGGCTGGAAGCTGAGAGACAATAAAACAGGGGTGACTGGGGCTGTCTGCCCGGGAGCATCTTATGTTCTCTCCTGGCTCAGCCAGCACAGTCCTTTCAGTATCTACCATGAATGTGGAAATGATATTTAAACATTAAAAAATGTAACTCCTGTAATGGAATTTTTGTTTACCCAGAAGCTGGAATAGAATGCAGCTAGCTCCTTCTGGGGGTTGTTGGGGGGAGAATTGTCAGGACTAATCCTTCAAGAGTTCACTTGTCTTACATCAGTGATAGCCTCCCCACCCACCCCAGAAAAACCACACACATTTCCCTGTAGTTCATAGCATTGTCTTTTTTAACCATTCAGCCTTAACATACAAGTATTCAAGGACTTAACCTGTATCTTACTGGCCAGGATAGATAGCTTATTTGCAATCCGCTAGATTACCTGAGACCTTTAGAGCTGAACTGATTAAAAAACCTGCCCCATTGCCACTTGATGCTAACAGTCCTGAGTTTGAATTAAGAGTTTTCTTGAATCATTGTAGCAGTTTTGAAAAAAGAAACCCAACCCTCAGTATCTAATAAAAGTAACTGTCTTGTAGGATGGCGCCAAGCATTATGAAAAGCTTGATGGATCACACCATTCCTGAGGTTTAGAAGTCACGGCACACTGGAAACTTGCCGGAAGTTCTCCCGTTTACGTCTTGGGCAACTGACCTTTCTATTATGCACATGAAGCTTTCTAGGAGCCAGCGAGCATATGCTGCATGAGGACTTCCTGTCTTACAGTAGGGCTGGGAATCTTACTGTTCGATCCAGTATATCTTGTTCAGACATCAAGATAGTTGTAGCCTTACCCTGGTTTTACAGTTGAAAAGACTTCACAGACTAGTTTCTTTTCTGGAAACCTGATGCTTTCACAAGCCTTGTGAGTAGGATGACTGCTACAGGCTCAGCTCTGTTAGAACCATCACCTTCACCTTGATATCGAGCAGTGCTTTAGTTCAGTGCTGTATTTGCATTTTTACTGTGTCACCATAGGCATTTAGAATTACTTTTCTTCAGTTCTTTGTGTAACACCAGCTTAGTAACACTGGTTTCATTCCTTGTAAGCATTATTAGACAGTGTGTGTAGCTGCAAGAGACTTATCAATTGTCATTACATTTTATCTACCTTCACTTAATACGCTTGAACTGTCGCCTTAACTAAGTTAAGCATCTAGAATAAAAGCCAAAATGTAACAATTGCTGCCTTTCTAAACCCAGACGCAGTTCTGCATTCACCTGAGATGTACACTAGCCCCGTGCCGTCTGACAGTACATCCCGAGCTAGCACAGCTGCTGACTTGCATTTGAGATTTTCTAGTCCTTCCTTGTGTAGTGGGAACTTCTTTCTTCTAAAAGTAACTGATATCACTTTTTGAGAAATGAAGCACTATATATTTAATGTAAAAGTTCTTGTACTAAATAGAATGAACCTTGACTCCTCCTTTCATGTGTAGATTAAGTGGGCTAAGGCCTGATTGTGGCATTTACACAGTATGTAACCTCTCTGCCCCGCGACGGTCTCAGGACACTGTCCTGGTCTTGTGTTCCATTTCCTGCCTCCTCCCTGCTCACAGAATGACACGTTATCCTGATTTTTTTCTCTCTCTTTGGCTTATGCCTACTCTATTTTAATTAAAAATGTATAAATAAAGTTAAGTTCTAGTCTGTCTGTTATTGCGTCATTTGAAAATGTCAGGCTTGTAGGAGAGTCCTCTCCCAGAGTGGCCAACACCCAGGAGCCTGGGACAAGCCCTCTGTGCTGAGAGGCCCTGAGTGCCCAGAGAAGTACCTTCAGCCTGGAAGCCCAGACACGCTGGAGGCCGAGTAGCAGGGCCTCGACAAGCCTACTGATTCTCCTGGCAACACCCAAGCCATGTTTAACGTTCAGGATACACCAGTGGTTTTTAAATAACAGAAAAATCTTACCTCACATGCATTCTGTGGTTCAGAGGTTGAGTCAAAAATAATCAGTGCTACTGATTCATGGCTTACCTTGTGTAGAATTCAGAAAAGCCAACCAATTCAGGTTTTTCAGTGATGTTCCTCCTCATTATCTGTCTGTACTTGGCTCTGAAGATAGTTCCAGAAGTACAGGGTTACACAGAAATAAGGATGGTTTTCTAGAAGGATCAACATTTGAAGTACCTAGTACTTTGTGCTAAGTCATTTAAATAAGAAAAAGAATTTCATTACAGAAAAATATTTTTAATGTCATAGAAAAGATGAGCATTTAACAGCCATAATGAAATAAACCGTTCCTATACACAGTAAACTGTTATAAGAACTGCTAATCCTTGCCCAGGTTCTCAGAATCTGGGGCCAGCAGGTTATAGAAAGTGACCACTCCATGAAAACACACATCCCCAGTCCAGCGGGCATGCCGTAAGTAACTTGACAACAGCGGAGAATACTCAGGTTTTCTTGTGAAGTCCTTAAACTGTTCAGTGCTTTCGGGAGGTTAGCTGGTTTAGTTATCTTTCAGCTGCTCTCTTCACCCAGACTCGCCTTCTGATCGTCAGCATCCTGGGACAACTGCCTGCCTCACAGATGTTCACTCCCCAAATCTCCCACATCTTCGTCCGCCTTAGAGGATGACAACTAACAGCTTTCAATGAAGTCACCATGATTTATAAAGTCTAAAACCACAAATCTCTCATGTGGTGAAACTTGTAATTACTATAATTGCACATTTACCAATTCGTTTAAAAGTTTGGTTTAAAAGTACATTTAAATAGAGTTCAAAAACATTTGAGGAAAAGGCACTTAATACTGCAACTTCCAGAACATAATTTGTCTGTCTTCCCCTCCTGTGATGACACTGCTACACTGTTCGTTCATCCACATACATGTCACGGCACCTGCGAGGAGAGACACGGGGTTAGGGGTGAGCACCACATCATCTTGTCCTATGAAACAATCTGCCTGAGCTCAAGTGCTTAGAACAAGGAACTTGGGAAGACTAGGAAACCATGTAGATGTAAAGCTACAGCTAAAACAACTGGGAATCACAGATGTGTAACAATACAAATATTACACCTGCAACAAGTTAGGAATCAGATGAGAGGGACAAGGGGGGAACCGGTGTGGGTGCTGATTTCCATTTCTATCAGGAGTCAAAATGTTACTTAATGCTAGTGAGTGGAGGAAGGCAGGCACAGACCTCACTTGAATGTACAATGTTGAGAAGAAATAACCACACACAACAGTGACAGTGGGAAGAGGAAGAAGGTGGGCTGTCAATACTTGTAACCATCGGCACAAGAATGAACTCTCCTCCAAATGCTCAAAGGGAAAACGTGCAAACGTAAGAAAACTAAGAAACCAATGGGCAGAAGGACATAGACATCCACAACACATGCTTGGATAATAGACACACCAGGTCACCAGCTGGAGAAGTCCTCCAAGAAGGGGACCTGGGAGGTCGAAGTCAGTGGGAGCAAGACTGTTTTTTCTGTAATTTTTTATTTTTTTTATGACAAGGCCTGCAGGATCTTAGTTCCTGGACCAGGGATTGAACCTGTGCCCCATGTGGCAAAAGCACTGAGCCCTAACCACTGGACACCAGGGAAGTTGCCTGTTTTTTAAAAACTTATTTGGGTCTTAGTTGCAGCATGTGGAATCTAATCCCCTGACCAGGAATCGAGCCTGGGCCCCCCTGCACTGGGAACGCAGAGTTTTAGCCACTGAACCACCAAGAAAGTTGCTTTATATATATATTATTTATATATAAAAAATATATTTTATTTATATATATAAATATATTTATATATATAAAACAAAACTGTATGCATGTGTTAAAGAAATCTACACCTTTTACTTTTTTTTTCTATTTAGAAGTTAATGTAAAAACTTTACATTTTGGAGTCAAATGTCTGCCAACATAGATCTAAATCCTGAAAGAACAAATAGATTGAGGTGGCCAGTCTGGCCAGGATCTGGAGGGGAATGTTCACAGCACAGAGGCCCCCAGGGGCTTGTGCCTGAGAAGAGCGTGTCCACTGGTGGGAAAAGGTGCTGGAGCACGTGGGGAGAAGAGGCAGGTCAGCAGCAGACACCGTCATTACCCGTGTGGCCCTGGATCCTCTTGCTGACCCTTCCCCCGAGGAGGTCCCAGACGAGCAGCTCCCCAGACTGACTCCCGGATACGACGGAGTTTCCATCCCAGAGAAAGCACCTGCAAGGAGGATTTGGAAGTCATCCCTCGTCAGGAAGGAAGGAAGGGCTAGAGCAGGCCCAGAGTGGTGACTGCGAGCCTGTCTGTAAACGTCTTCATCGGGAGTAACCCAGGAGTACCTCTGGGGCTCGTCCGCAGTCAGAGAAGAGATGAGCATTCCCGTCTGCACGTCGATGACATTCAGATGGCTGTCGGCTCCTGTGCTCAGGATGTGGCGACTGTCTGCAACGCGGGGCGGGACAGGGTGCAGGTTACGGCTTTAAATCACCCGAGATTTCATTTCTGAGTCCAGGAGCCCAATGTTCATGTGAGCCATTTGTTATATTAACCAGTGAGGACTATCCTCTCTGTGAAAGGCTTCTGTTTTTAAGGCACTGGGCTGATGACCCTTTGGTGTAAATTCATAAATTAATTTCTCCAGTGACTTGAGCAATTAAGAAAAATATCCGATACAGCTTTTCTAATAGGTACACATGCCATATGCACTGTGTTCTCCCACAAAGCAGCCTTAACCCACAGGCAAAACCCCTTTTATCAGCAAATAGCATTTTTGTCATTTAGTTGCTCAGTCATGTCTAACTATTTGTGACCCCATGGACTGTAGCCCACCAGGCTTCTCTGCCCATGGGATTGTCCAGGCAAGAACACTGGAGTGGGTTGCCATTTCCTTCTCCAGGGGAATCTTCCTGACCCAGGGATCAAACCTGCATCTCCTGCATTGGCAGGCTGATTCTTTACCACTGAGCCTCCTGGAAAACTGTTTTTACATTCTTATTTATTTCAAAATAATAATTACAGCTCCCCTGGTATCATCTGTATTAAAAAAGGATGCTACCTGGGCTGAAAGCAGTGTCGCCTACGGTCCCCTCATGACATGGAATCTGGTGTAACAGGGTGGCCGTGGTGAGGTCCCAGATGTTCACTGTGCCTTCCTTGGTGCCTGAGGCCAGCAGTGTGCCGGCAGTGTTCAAACTGATCGTATCCACCTGGAGAAGGAAGCACATGCAGTATTCCGTCAGAACCACGGTCATGAAGCTGTTTCTCAGCCCATTCTTTCAGCACCACCTGTTGAGCGATGGTTCATTTACAAGTGAAATCTTCATTGGCCAGTGACTACAATGAAGTGTTACTGGAAAATGCTGTTTTGACAGAACCTAAAATTGACAGACTCAGAATAGTGACTCCATGCATGAAAGTGGCAGGGCATGCCAGGCTGTCTGAAGCACAGGGGCTCCGTGAGGATGTGGGGGGTTTGGGGGAACTGGGGGATCTCAAGGTTGGCTACACGACATCCTGTATAAATGTTCCTCAACCTTGGTTATTCTGCTGACCGTGAAGATCAGGCCACAGTTCACAGCCTAGAGGGAAGACAATACCACAGGCCACAGCGCCAGATGCAGCCGTGACCTCGGGGAGACAGGCTGAGCGAAGAGGATGCGGTGCCAGCTGAGTTCTGCCCCCGCTGCGAGCACCGGGCCGCGCAGACATGTCGGTGTCCTCACCCTAGACAGAGAGCCCCTTCCACCTAAGGCGTCAGAAAACACATCCAGTTGCCCAAATAGTTTGAGGGTACCCAGATATTCAATGTCATGCTCGGAAACTGGCCTTGTGGAAATGTGGCTGGAGGGCAGCCAATTCTCAAACAGCAAAAGAGGGAAAAACAGGCACAGTGGACTTGGAAACCCATAGGGTCAACTTGAAGAACTGAGAGTTAGCCCCTGTGCTCTCCTCCAATGACCAAAATAAAAGATGATCAAGCCAAGAACCCGCTTCCCCCGGTGGTTTCCGCTGGGCCCTGGTACTCACGCTGACGTCGTGCTCCAGCTCCGCCAGCAGCTCAAAGTGCTGTTTCCTGGCACACGGCATCTCCGCGGGGACCCCGGACCACACCTGGGATGGAACGCATTGCAGAACCCTTCCTTTAAGAGCACTGCTAACACGTGCGGCAAACACTCTCCTGACTGAGCAAACCCACTCCCACGTAACAGCTCCCACCAAAGTGAAGCGTCCTAAGGCTGTTGCTCTGCCCTGTGCCTGCACTCTTAATCCTGCCACTCGTGCTTCCTAAGGGTCCGCTGTGCCCGGGTCTGCTCCACCCCTTGCACTTACTGTTGTGACAGGTACTCTGTGAACTAAAATTGAAGTGCAGAAGTGTAGTCATGTCTATTAAGGTTTTGAGTGCTCAGTCGTGTCTGACTCTGCGACCCCAGGGACTGCAGCCCACCAGTCTCCTCTGTCCATGGGATTCTCCAGGCAAGAACACTGGAGTGGGTTGCCATTCCCTTCTCCAGGGGATCTTCCTGACCCAGGGATCGAACCCACGTCTTTTATGTCTCTTGCATTGGCAGGTGTATTCTTTACCACTAGCACCACCTGGGAAGCCCCGTTAAGGTTTTGAGAAAACTCAAAAAGGCAAGTTGCCCAAAAAATTTACTGACATTACATGTAGGCAAGAAAATTTACCAACAAGAGTGCCCCCTCTGGGGGAAGCAGAAATGATGAAAAACTTGAAGGAATTCCAATGGTTTTAGGTTCTTGCTTTCTGTTTACATAAAAACTGGAAACCAAGGATGATGAATGATGCTGTGGTTCATGCAGCAAAGTTGTGCAAGATTTCAGAGAAAAGACCAAGTGTGGTCCTGCATCAGTAATGATGGAGTGTGTCTGTTTTTCAACGATTCTCCACTTATTTTGATATTTTCTGATTAACTGCTAGTTCCACAGCTGCATGAGCTCAGATGGGCCGCTGCGTGTTTCTCGAATGAACCACTCGACCCCCAGTGGAGCACAAAGGGCAAGCTCAGGAAAACATCTTCCCATACTGCACACTAAGGTAATAACCTCCCGTATCCTTCCACATCACTCACACTTTATGAAAAACAGTGACAAAGTGACTGAACACATCAACAGCAGGGAGTTGAACGGCTTATACTATTTGTATTATCCAAACATTTTAATCTAGAAATTATATATAAACCTTCACACTAGAGTCCCACGATGCAGAATACAGCCTGTTGTCATGCCAACAGATCTTACTAACAGCATCATCATGTCCCATTAATGTGTCCTGGCGTCTTCCAAATGCTATGGAATAAAAATAGCTAAAAGATAATGAGAACTATTAAGACAGCATTCCAGCTCAATGTTAAAATTCTTAAATACATTTTCAAGAAGCATTAGATTGTTTAATTCTATGCTAACTAAGGCCCACTGGAATTACAAATCATTTGTTCTCATGTTATCAAACCAAACACTTATGTGAACTTAAAACTAGAAATTTCTAGGTCTGGCTCATCTGTGTTTTCACCTCAATTTAAAAACTTAGAGAAAGATAGAATCCAACTGGAGAAATTATTAGATTCAAATAATGTCTGACTCTTCTGTGACCCCTTAGACTATATCCCACCAGACTCCTCTGTCCATGGGATTTCCCAGGCAAGAATACTGGAGTGGGTTGCCATTTCCTTCTCCAGGGGATCTTCCTGGACCAGGGATTGAACTCACATCTCCTGCATTGCAGGCAGATTCTTAACCACTGAGCTGCCAAATAATCACATTCAAATCCAACCATCCTCATCTGTTCCCTTTTGAAAACAGTGAGGGAGTCCGTGCTCTCCTCCCTCAGGTCCACATACGCGGCGTGAGAGTTAGGGAGGGGCCCGCAGATACATACACATTATTATCCCAGGAAGAGCTTATGACAGTGGCGTCTCCTGGTAAAAGTAAACAGGATGATAAAGCCTGAAATACAAGTGACTCACCATTAATAATTTACAAAAATTAAATGACTCTTTAATGTGGTAAAACTATCTGACAAGTTTCCCCCCAAATTAACCCCCAATTCTGGTTATGTTGGCCTTCCTCATATTCATGAAATTTCTCTTCTTCTGGCTAATTCCAGGTGCCTTGTTTCCTCCCAAATGTGGAAAAGTGAAAGTGTGTCAAGTGTGCAAGGACTTAGTGTGACAATTCTCAGGGGGTCCAGGCACCCTCACTGCCCTGGGCTGAGGGACCCCTACTTATATCAGAGTGGGGTGGGTGCAGGTAGGGACTGTCTTCAAGAATCCAAACACCCACTCTGGGTTACAGACTCAGGTGGGGAAGGAAAACTTCCAAAATCTTCAGGGAATTTCAAAATCTTTCGGATGCTTTACATCAACAATAAAATGTGTTTTTTTCCCCAAAGAACTGACTTTCTAGTATTAGATATCTTATCAACTTAGAAATGCATTAAAAGTTATATAAGTGGCACATATACATTTAGTCTGACAGTTCCAAAAAAGGCACCATCTGTTGAGAATTCTACTGGATAGCAATGAAAGCTTTCTAGGCTACAAATAAAACCACAATAACATGAGAAAGAGGTAACCTGAAAAAATTTCTGATTTAATTTACAAGGAATCTACCTAAGGCATTCTGTAGCTACCACACAGAAATAAACCCGATTATCTGGGAAGGAACAAATGTCACGTGTGTGTGTGTATATAAAACAAACTGCTCCATGAATTTCCACCATAACGCTGATGCAAAATGAAAATGAACTCAACTCACCATATTTGAGAATGATATGCTTCTCTGTAGCATCCTGGATTCTTTGGAAAACATCTTCAAGGTGGAATCTAATTTAACAACAACAACAACAAATGCATCAGAAAGGTTTCCTGACCCTTAGACATGACCAGCACATGCTGAGGTAATGGGCAAGGTGACCAAGGGCTGGGTCCCCCACGAGGACTCTCTAGTCTGTGAAGTTCTATGACCTATGGCATCATGACAAGGTCAACTGAGAGCCACGACGAAAGGCAGAGTTAAACCTAATAACTGATAAAACTCTAAAGTTACACATGAGGAAAAGAGAAATTTTAATATTAAAACCATCCTGGCAATGTAAGGATTCTTTTTTTTTTTTTTAAGTAGCCACATTATAGTGTGATATACATGTACTGCAGGCTTCCTGGGTGGCTCAGTGGTAAAGAATCTGCTTGCCAATCCAGGAGACCCCAGTTTGATCCCTGAGTTGGGGAAGATCCTATGGAGGAGGAAATGGCAATCCACTCCAGTATTCTTGTCTAGAGAATTTCATGGACAGAAGAGTCTGGCAGGCTACAGTCCATGGGGGTCACAAGAAGTCAGACATGACTGACTGACTAAATAGCAACCCTAGTGCTGCATTAGCATTTATGGAAGAGAAACACTAACTTTCTAAATAATAAGCTGAGGCTTAAAATGTCCAAGCTTTTAAATTTTCTTGCCTAACAGAAGCTTTAGAAGTGCATCAAAGTGACCTCTTAAATAAGACTGCAAAATTGCAATGTGCTCCAAACACCCAATTTGAAATATTCAAAAATATGTTTCCTAATTTGAAAACATACATGATAAATAAAAGTTGAGATGAGCTTTAAATCATTTCTTCTTTATAGTACAATCTAATATTTCAACCTACTTCTTGCCAACACCAACATGCAGAAGTGTACTGGGGTGTCAGACAGAAAACTGTCAGCCAGCCTGGCATGTAAAGATGCTTTCTCAACATCAGAGGATCCCACTTGTACTGGGGGTGACCACGCCAGAGGCTGCTGCAAGCGGGTCTCCCAGATGATGGGATCGCCCGTGGGGTCGCCCACACCCCTAGACACACACTGCACCTCTGAGGAAGAACTGCAACCACAGGGTGACCATCAGGGTACGTGTAAGTCAGTAATACACGTGGAAATATAAATGCACACAGATCAGCAATATAAGCTATTAACAGTGAAGAAACAAAAAGAAAATAACAAAAGCTTTTGATTAAAAAGAATGTTGGCAGGTTCACAAAGAAGCCATAGGCTTCATAAGCCTCAGAGGTTTAAAGCCTTGATGCCTGTAAAACTCACGGTTTACAAGGTCAGAAGAGTACAGGGAACCGAAGGATTTAACAAACAAACCCAGCTAAGAACGCAGGCTTTGCTGAAAGATAAGGGTCTCGTCTGGTGTGATGATGGCAGACCTGGGGGGGGAGGCGGGAACCCTGGCCGAGCGTGCCGCCTTCCTCCCATCAGCACCGCCGTCGGGCTGCCCCCAGCGTGGCCCGTGTGCGCACTGCACACGCACGCCCTCTGGTCCACCGTGGGATCCTTTTCTGGGCTTTGTGGAAATTCTATTTTATGAAACCCAAGGTCGTATCTGACAGAGAAAGGAATGACACGCCGAGGAATGAAAGCCGAGGTCCCACGATCTGAGATCAGCAGCTCTGACCTACTGGAGCGGTGTGGCCGCACAGCATCTGGCCTCAGCTTAACGGACGAAAACCAGAATTTCCTACGATGAAGACTGAAGCACAGGCAGGCGGTCACCTACAGCGAGGAGCCCTGTCCAAACCAGGTGTCTCAAAGTCCATGCGGGGCAGCCAAGCTCCTCCCCGGTCATCTCCTAGCCCTCCTGAGCACCTGCCACAACTCAGATGGGACACGGACGAGGCGTGCTTCAGTTAATGGCATGTCGTGTAGACTGCCAGGAAAAGCAATGCTGTGGCTAGCAGGAAAAGCCCGAGGCTGAGCTCCTTCTTAGGATGAAAACAGCGAAGTTCTACTGTGTCATTAAGACACAGTTACAAGACTATCAGCCAGCCAGTGCAGGACTTCTGCAGGATTTTGACAATGTACAAGCACATTAACGGTGTATGAATTAGATTTCTGCACTCAACCCTACAATCAACACCTAATCAGAAAATCTAATTCATACACGAGATACCGAGTGACAGAAGTGGAAACCACAACAGCCCGTCTGCCTCCCCACACGCTGCTGTGCTGCCCCGGTCAAGCCCTCGCCCCCCATGGAGGGACAGGCCCACCACACACTCTTGCTGCCCCACCTCTTAAAATTCTAGGAACCTTATCAGCAATAGAAAGGCATTTGCCACTGTTGCTTTTGGCAAATTAACAATGAAATTTTATGTATCATACCACAAACTAACGGCACAGAATTTTACGTGCAGGTGACACGGCAGGTGCGGTCCTGGACTGAGAGACGGGACACTTGGACGCTTCGTGACTCAAGAGAACCCACCTTTCGGGTAGGCAAACACACCTTGTGAGGTTGTGAAGATGGACGAGCCATTGCGGGACACGGCTATTCCAGTGACGGCCCTGTAGGAAAACAAAGCATCGTGAATCGCCATCAACCATGTGCTTGGATGCCGGCCTCCTGCAAGGCCCCGATTTGAGTCCAAATTCCTGTGACTGTTTTCTTCACAGGATGCCTGCTGGACCCATCCCACCTTCCACAAGGCATTAGCAAGTCATGGCTCGGCAATTCCTAATTCTGTTCCGGCAACGCCTATGGCTGGAAAACACCCCCACTCATAGCTCCGAGGCCGCCCTGTGCGAAGGCTGCCCCGTGTCAGCCCACTAGAGAACCAGTGACTCTCGCTGACCACCACGGAAACGCTTCCGTGCAGTCACTTCACTTGCTTGGTCACTTAGCATCTGTCCCATGGTGATGCTGTTGTCTGGTCCTGAGAAGGGCTGGGACCCGGGACCCCCTGCCGCAATGCTGGCACCTGGACAAACGTCTCCTCCAACAACAAAATGCAAAGAAACTATAAAGGACTGAAAATAACTGCGTGCCTGGGCAGCTGGGGCAAATTATGAACAAGAAAATAGAAAAAGATAAAAAATCTGATGCCACTTCTGAAGAGCTGGGAGCAAAAGCAGGGGACTGTGCATGCCCCCTGCACACAGCACCCAAGGGGTGGACCAACCACAGGGCCACCCCTCTGGCCCGACCCCCGGACCCACTCCTACCCTCACCCCGCTTAAGGAACCAGCCCGCCCCTCCCTGTGGAGCGAGCAAGGGAACCTACTGTTTGTCCCTGCTCCCTCTGCCTCAGCCGGGGCCTCAACAAAGCCTCGCCTGAGTTTCCTGTCCGGCCTCTGATCAATGTCTACAGATTAAAGGGGTCAAGAACCCGGGTCAGTATCAGTCCCGGCAGGCCCTCTTCCAGGTTCCCTCATGTCTTCACGGCCTCAGGTGTCGAGGCCCCTTTCTACCTGCTGTTTAGAGAGGGTGGCGAGGGACAGCCAGTGTTACAAGGAATAGGGGGGAACCACAGGTTTCTTCGCAGGAGGCCATGCTCTGACTGGGGACTGTGGATCGGACGGGGACAGGCCCATTCAGTTCTACCCATGGCCGGGTGTACGTGGCGTCAAACGTCACACAGGCCGTCGGTGGCCCTGGAGCAGGACGTGGGGCCTCATCCCAGCCCGAGTTTTCTTCCCTGGAGCAGGACGGGTCAGCGAGGTCAGTGCTTCCCAACCTTCCCACCGAGTCCATCACCACCCCTGCAGACGGGGCCCTCGGACGCTCACAACCTTTCTGGGGCCAACGCAAGCCTGATTTGGGGGAGGGCATTTAGAAAAAATTCTTATGAACTTTGCAACGCGCTCTCTCTCTCCACGTATGCACACATGTTTATCATTTTTTAAAAAGGACACATTTTCCCAGATGATAACAGAAAGTGTGACACATGGGGAGATATATCCTGTTTCTCAAGAACTTCACACCATCAGACTCGAGGGCCGTGAGCCAGTCTGAGGAGCACCCAGCCACCCGCCATCAGTAGCTCCGTCTGCGCTCTAGAACGATCGACGGCCGAAACGACACACCCACTTTCTGTGCCACACTGGCCCCGGGTGGCTGGTCCCTGTGACGGTGTAGGAGGATAAAAACCAACCGAGACAACTTTGAAAGACGACGGCCCCCCGTGACTCAGCTTAACCCGGCTTCACCCCAGGCTGAGACCCCACCGTGAGCATGGCCAGTGCAGAGATGCTCTTACTCCTTATGGATCCTGTGATGCTCCTGGGGCTCTAGCCGGGCGATGTTACTCCAGGCCAGGGTTCTGCTCTCTTCTGTCAGGTCCTCAAAAGACTCTTCGCCTGGAGAGACTACATTAAATTGCAACTCAGTCAGTCAACTAAGCTTCTAACCAGCACTGGAGACAAGCATCAGAGTCTTAAGAATTTCTATTAAAATCAAACAACGAAGAGAGTGAAACACCCACCGAGAAAGAACCACTTTGAAATGCACTTGTTAGATAGCTCCATGTTAGTCAAGGGAAAAAGAATATGGTGTATGATCTAAATAAAACATCATTTGACGATTAAGAAGTGTCTTTGAATACTATAGTCTTTGTGTACTTTTAGCAATGTCTGTGGAGTTTTCACTCAACCCCGAAGCTGGGAACTTCAGGAAACACAGCACTGAATAACCATTTCCTTGTCAGTGATCTTTTCAAAAACCTGCCAGTTCCCTAACAACACTGCAGTGTTTTGGTTTTGGTTTTGAGTGGGAGAAAAAAGAGATGAAACCAGCTATTACCACCCTCCTGGGCCAGACTAGCTAAGCCATCCCTCTGCTTCTGTTTTGAGAAGGGCTGGAACAATTTCCCTTTTGAGATAATCCCCGTGGATGGGTCTGGTGATTAAGCTGAGCATGGGTTCAAGGGCATCACGAGATAATCCCATGGTCTTCATGACTCAACCCGTGGAGCTTTCTCTCCTCGGGTCACAAGACTGCAGGCAGCTGGACCTCCAAGCCGAGCAAGTCCCCAACTGTATGGCCTGAGGAGCCTGGACGTGCCGGGGACAGAATGTAGAACTGGAGATGACAAGCAGTCCCACCGCTCCACTCCCGAGGTCCACGCAGGGTCGGATTCCTGGGAGCCTGGGCGTCTGAGGCCACTTTATGTGAAGTGTACAACGTGGATAACTGGATGAAGGGACTCATTCTTTCTTCCCTTTCTAGGTAACAGCCGTGAGAACAGGGTCAAGTTCATTTCATCACCTGGCACAGATACCCTGTAAATGTCTGTCAAATAACTGAATAAAAAACCAGAATCGAATATACAGAGCACCCTGCACTGAAGATCTGTATGTGGGGGTGGAAAAACAGGGATGTTGGAAGTCATTCCTGGGACAGGGCTAGGTGACACTGTTAACAGCGGCCACAGCCAGGACAGATCAACACGAAAACATGAATGGCCAAGAATCAGAGACCAATTTGGAGAACAACAGAAAAGAAAGAACTTAACAGCAACAAATGCTGCCAGGTTGCATTAAATTACCAGAAACTAAAAGTGAGTCAATTTCCTTTATACAGTTAAAAATAAACAAAACAACAAAAAGAGGTCTGTTTGTAGGGGAAACTCAGTGAGACAGTAAAACAGAATCATCTCTAAGCTGTTCAGGGTTCATAACTCGTCTCTTCTCCAGAACCTTCAGAAAACGGCTTAATCAAGAAAGAGAAACAGAAGGTGCTCATGCTGTTTATTCTCTTTACAAGATTTACCTGGAGAATCTGCCGTGGAGGCATTGTAACTGGAGGGCTGGGACAAGCTTTTAAACTTTGGGGTGATCCTTCGAGGATGGGGTGTCACGAACAGCTGTCTGGGTGTCTGTCCAAACTCTAAGATCTGGGTGAGCATGGCGACCTTCTCGTCAGGATCCTCGATGCTTTAGGACAGAACACAAACCCTGTGGTGACCACTGGGGTCAAGCTCCATGAGTGCATGCATTTCAAATAATTCAGATCAACAGGAGAGAGACTGACCCTCAAATAGTAACAGCAACTATATGCTAGAACTGTCTAGACTGTATTGTTTGTTTGTTGTTAGTTGCTAAGTCATGTCTGACTCTCTGTGACCCCATGGACCTCTGTCGATGTGACCACCAGGATCCTCTGTCCATGGAATTCTCCAGGCAAGAATACTGGAGTGGGTAGCCATCCCCTCCTCCAGGGGATTTTCCCAACCTAGAGATGGAACCTGCATCTCCTGCGTTGGCAGGTGGGTTCTTTACCACTGAGTCACCAGAGAAGTTCCCTAGACCACATTACATGTCTTTAATTTCTGAGGCTCAGTATTTTCTATAATGGTAAAAGCAGGCTATAGTTCACTGTAACATTCCCATGCCTTTATATCCTCAGATAACTGCATTCATCATTTAGACACAGAGCTCATTTGTGGCTCAAGTAGAAAATTCCTTACAGACACGTAGATACCTGTTCACGTCCACACCTCCTTCATACGTCAGCGGATGAAACACTGGAAATAGAGACACAAAAACACTGTTGAAAGCTGTGCTGTTTTCTTCCAATTCACGATGCTCAGAATTTTAAAAACAACAACTTTTAACTTGTTTTCCAAGAAACTGATTTTCACTTTGCAAAACAGCCTCATGCCACCCAGCCTGGGCCAACATCAATGAGGACTGTGAGGTTTTCTGAGCTGCAGTCTAACTGGCGGTGAGACACTCTGTTATCCGGGTGTGTGTCTCAGTCGGCACCTTCCGGGGTGAGCACAGAGGACCGTGTGTGGAGGACAAGCGAGGGGTCAGACCACCTCCCGCCACCTGGGCGGAGGAGCCTGGGGGAGGCGAGACCTGACCGTGAAGAGGAGGGCTGCAGCCAGCTCCTGTCTGCTCAGTAACAGAGACACCTCAGGGTCCGGGTGGGAGCTGTTCGATCCTATCCTCACTGAGCTTTAGCAGAAATTACTGAATGGGGTGGAGTGGACATGCTGAAGGTAGGAGACTTCAGCATAGACCCCTTGGATCACAGAGAAGTGGGTGTTTTTAGACAAAAGCACTTCCTCCTCTTTCACCCAGGATTGAATGTGGGGTCTCTGAGCCAGGAGACCCCGTATGCTGAGACCAGATGCTTCAGCGAAACAAGCGGGGCTGTGCTGAGCCCATCGTGGGGAGTTTGCTTTTCTTTCTGTCAAATGCCGAATGGAGTTTCCGCCGCTGCTACACACCATTGTGGGCTCCGACGGCATCCCGGCCCTGCTGCTTGTAGCCAAACACCAGGTCGATCCACTCGTGCAGGTGCTCGGACACATGTTCACTCTCCAGCGCAGCTCTGCTCTTCCGGAGAAAGTCCTCGGGACCTAGGAGGAAGCCGCCGTCAGAACACCCGGGGGCGCCACCTGACTTCCTCCCTTTCCTTCGTTTTTTGCTTTTGGCCAGGCTTGTGGGATCTAGTTCCCCAACCAGGAACTGAACCCCGACCCCCTGCATTGGGAGTGTGCAGTCTTAACCACTGGACCACCAGGGACCTCTCTCCCATTCCTTCTGTCTATCTACATGTCGACAGACACTGGGGCTTCCCAGGCGGATTAGCAGTAATGAATCTGCCTGCCAATGCAGGACGCAGGTTCGATTCCTGTGTCAGGAAGATCCCCTGGAGGAGGAAACGGCAACCCACTCCAGTATTCTTGCCTGGAGAATTCCATGGACAGAGGAGTCTGGTGGGCTACAGTCCATGGGGTCACAAAGAGTCAGACACGACTGAGCAACTAAGCATGCAGGCATATAGGCCAGGCTTCTGGGACAGGCCAGAGGGACATGTTCCTTAACGAGGCTCACCCAGCCACCTCCATCGTATAAAATAGAAATCTGAGGTGGAGGGAGAGGCAAAAATCATTTTTACGTTTAGCTCTCTCAAGTACATAATAATGTTTTTACATCATAGTCTAACAGGATACTTACAGTTTGGAGTAAGATTTTTACCATCTCCTCTAGACAGAGAATTCTACTGTTGTTTTAAAAAATATAAGCAACTAAACAACAATACTGAAATTGCACAACTAAGTGGAGAGTTTCTGAGATTCAGCACTTCCCAGGTGGTACTCACTCTGTGCCCAAGGCGGGAGCTCTACGTCGTTAACCAGCTGCCCTCCTTGTCTCTTCCCCAAATCCAACTTCAGACTGTTGACCAAGAAGCTGACATCATCACCGTAGAATTCTGGGATCAGCTGAAAGTTTTGGGGAAGAAAGAAAAGAACAGCAGCAAATATTTTTTTAAAGCAGTTAGAAGCCACAAGCCCAGTGAATCATTAGCTTGGTAACTGCTTACCTCTTTAAAATCGGTTGCACCATCCAAACAGTTTTTCCAAGTTTCTGCAATACTAAATATGAAAAAAAAAACTGAACTGATTTTAAATCCAGGGTATGGAAATAGCAACAGCAGCACTTCTAGGTGCCAGGGCGCTATTCTACACTTTACCTAAGTCAGATCATTTCTCTTATTAATTCATAATTCCCAACATTCACAAGAGTACCCCCCTCCCCTTTTACAGACAAGAAAACTCTGGGTCCACACAGGGGTGTAAGCGCAGGGTCAGGACATGGACCTGGCGAGGGACACCCGCAAGTCCAAGCTGAGAGCCTCCCCCACACATGGCCTCATTGAAGGGCCACTCGGGGCAGGTGCTTAAACATGAAAAATGAGCACAACTATTTTAATAGCTCATTTCAAAAAGAGATTATAAATAGACATGTGCAGAGCTTAGAAAAAGACTGGAAAAGACAGACCAAAAGATGAACAATGAGTTCTATCTCAGTGTGGTCAGAAGCCAAGTGAAGTTATTTTCTTCTTTATATTTTTTGCTTTTCATGGTAAGAAAATATTACTTTTGTAACTAAAAAATAAACACTCATGGAATTGTATTCAATTCATAGCAGGCTTATTTAGAATAATGAAATGTTGGAAACAGCTTAAATGTCCAACAACAAACAGTTAAAATAAATTACATCATACATTAGGAAGGGATACAGTCATTTAAAAAAAAAACAATCACCATTTTGCAGAACATCTAACAATATGGGAAAAATTTTAAGATCTAATACAAGGCTGCAAAAGGCAGGACAAAAAACTATTTAAGATATGTTCTCACATTTACACACACACACACAACTACACAAAGCCTAAGAGGAACAGATACAACATTACTGAGTGTGTATGTCAGTCACTCAGTTATGTTCCTCTCTTTGTGATCCCTTGGACTGTAACTTAGCAGGTTCCTCTGTCCACTGAATTCTCCAGGCAAGAATACTGGAATGGGTTGCCATTTCCTTCTCCAGGGATCTTCCCAATCCACGGATCAAACCCAAATCTCCCACACCGTGGACAGATTCTTTACCATCTGAGGTACCTGGGAAGTCCAACAATTTATGAATATATAGAAAACTAAAATCTTTTACATACTGGATAAAAGTTTAGGGAATAAACAGAAGTGTTTTTAAACTTACACTATATATGTTTTCTTACATGTCTTTCCATTTTTGTTTATATCTAGTTTTTCCAAATAAACATACTGTGCGTGTATAAATGAGAAAGTTTAAAAAGCAGAAAGTGAGGCGCGGATGTCTAACCTGTTGAACATCCTGTCTGCGTTGTCGAACCTTCCATTCTGCAGGCACAGCATGTACTCTGGCGCTGGAGGGGGAGAAACCAGAGTTAATGAGCTCACGGAACCGCCGCAGCGCCCACGTGCGTGTCCCCGGGAGTGACGACCAAGCAGCTCACCGATCCGGACCAGGTAGAAGAGCACGTAGCCTGGGGAGGAGTAGTGGCTGCCGTACATGAACCTGGGCTCCGGCATCTCCTGGTAGCGGGCCTGCGGCACAAGGGGGGGCCTGTGAGGGCCGGCTGGGGAGGCAGCAACCGAGCCGGAGAAAGCCTCTCGGGAGACCACGACCTGATCACATCCCAGCCCCTCGTTTCTCTCTTAAATAGGAAAAGGAGCAGATAAAAAGAGGGGGGGAACTGAAGAGACAGCACTCTTGCAACAAGCATCTTGGTTTTCTTGGCTGAGTGGTAACAATGTCTGTTGAGGTGGGACTGAGAAGAAGAAATGTTACCTATCTTTTGTGTGATTCGCCAATGGATAACTTTGTCGTGAAAATAAATTGGCAAACCTGTGATGAGCTCAGCTCCTACCCACGAACTGTAGGCAAATGCTAAGCAGCTGAGTTCCTGGGGGAAGGAAGGCAGAGGGCAGAGGCGGGTAAAGAATATGCTCAGAACCTTTGGTCTCTTCAGATACACCTCCATCAAGTTTTGAGGAAATGAGTGACAAGGAGCTGTAAAAACATAGGCCACGGCTCCTGGGTTGCTTAGAAGCCAGGAATCCCCGGGTCCACGTACCAGCAGCCTCTCCAGACGCTCCTGGTTGAGGGCCCCTACTGGCTTACTGAGGTCCCGGAAAGTCTCTGGATTTGACAGATCTACAAAAGAAACAGATTGTCAAAAATTAATTAAAATGAAGGATGCAACTAGAGATGATCATACTAAATGAAGTAAGTCGGAAAGAAAAAGACAAATAGCGTATATTATATCACTCACATGTGGAATCTGAAATATGGCACAAATGAACCTATCTACAAAATAGAAACAGGCTCGCGGGCAGAGAACAGACTCGTGGTTGCCAAGGGGATGGTGGAGGCGAGAGGGATGAGAGGCTGCTGGGGGTTAGCAGATGCCAACTGCTACATTTAGAATAGAAAAACAACAAGCTCCTATGTATAATTCAGGGAACTATATTCAAAATCCTGTGATAAACCACAATGGAAAAGAATATTAAAAAATACTGTCTGTATGTGTAAACTGAGGCACTTTGCTGCACAGCAGAGACGGGCACAACGCTGTGAACCAACTATAAATCAATAAAAAAAGGAAAGAAAACAGAAAGCCGCAAGCTTATACTTAATAGCATTACTCCCTGAACTGATTCACATGCACACATTTATTTCCAAATAATAAGCAGCTTTCTAGAAGCTGGGACAGGTCCATTAGAATTACAGTGTTCCTGATGGTTATTTATATAGCTGTAAAGGTCAGAACTTTTTTAGTGTTTAGTTAGCTACAGCCACTCAAGAATAAAATCTAATTTGAAAATGTTCAGAATATTGATTTTAAAAAAAGACCTACTGATTAAGAAAAATTATATTCCAAGTAAAACGACAGCAAAAAGTAAACAAATTTCAAAAGCCATTATTCTATCAAAATTTACTTTTTAGGTTTGAATTACTGTGATTATCCTCTGATAATAGCATAATTGGAAAACTGGGGACCTGAAAATTATCAGATAAATAATATTCCTAGAAAATCTGTCACCTCTTTCAAGTAAAAGGGAGCAATCAGTGAACTGTCAAAAGTAATTTAATGTTCACAATATCTAATTTTAAGCCATTATAAAATAAAATTACAATGCAATCACAATAATTTTGGTAAAATAATTTGAGAGAAAGAAATAGACCACAAAGTTAAGTGGTTCTCTCTCAGTAATGTGATTATTGATGATTCTTATCTCCTTGAGGATTTCAGTACTTTCTAAGTGCTCTACATGAGTTTGAGTAAACTCTGGGAGTTGGTGACGGACAAGGAGGCCTGGCATGCTGCAGTCCATGGGGTCACAGAGTCGGACACAACTGAGTGACTGAACTGAACTAACTGCTCTATAATGAATAGTTATTACTTTTGATAATCACATTTTTTAATCTGAATTGAAAGATAATATGATAACCTGAGATGCGATTTTCCAGGTGAACTCCAGTATTCGAAAACAATACTTGTTGGTAATTATGGGCTAAAGATCACATGCATGTTTTCTGGGTATGGCTTTCAAGACATATGTGAGTAGTTTCTTTAGGATTAAAAAAAATTCAGAGACAGTAGAGAGAACATACAGAACACACATAATTCATGTAACACGTATTATCCAGCATCGTGGCCCAGAAACTGGCCACTAGAGGCACGAGACGGAACGGGTTCTGCTCTGTTCACGAATCACGTGTCCTAGAATGGAGCGGGCTCTTTGCTCTGAAAGCCCGGCCCGTGCACGCACCCAGCTCGGAGCTGCTGTAGTCGCCGATGACCCAGGGGAAGACGGGGTACTGCGAGAGGTCGCTGCAGCTGCGGTCGGCCAGCGAGTTCAGGTGCAGCAGGTACTGGTAGTTGGACAGGAGGCCGCGCTGCCACTGCAGCGTGTAGCCCTCGGCCGTGCGCTCCGGCACGTGGTGCTCTGCGGGGACAGGGGACAGGCCGGGTCACACCACGCTCAGCGCACGCCGGCCAGGGCCACTCAGCAAGGGACGGGCCTACAGGGGCTTGCGGTGTAGACCCTTCAACCCACTGTTGAAAAGCACATTTCAAAACAGAAAAGTAGGCTAATCTGTTTTCACAAAAGAGTTGTCTGGTCAAGGATGAGCATCTCTAAGATCCAGGAGGGAAAATGATCAAATATGTGATATGAAACATCATATCTATGAGATATATGATAGAAAACATACTGTATCTATTAATATATAAAACATCATATCTGTGAGAGATATGACATAGACATATCACATCTATAAAATATAGGATATAAAACATCACATCTATTAAGTAGATATGACATAAAACAAATATGAAAATATAGAGCAAATACATCAATATTACATGGCAATATACAATGTTTACTATATTTATCTGTAGTCTACAGTATATATTTACTAACAAAGAATCCTCCCCAACGTGCTTGAGTTTCAATGCCTTTAAGAAGCCATTACTATTTGAAAAAGCTCATTTCCTCCATTTCTTATGAAATCAAAACAAAACCATCTTTTCCTTTTCTTTTAGATCTGGAAGACAGGCACACAGCTGATTTGTCAATGACTATGTATTATTTACGCAAGTGAGGAATACGGAAAAGAACAGAAACTGCTGAAGGAGAAATCAGGTATCTGTCAGGAGGATGTGATTTCTCAAACTAGAAGGCCCAGAAAGACCACCCGGAAATAACCAGGAAAGGAGGAAACACAGGTTGTGTGACACCAGTGAGACCCTTCCTGCGAAATGAGCCCACTTTTCTACTATGTTTAGAAAATTCTGCTTTCAACTTTTTATTGGCAGCATCAAACAACTTTCCTGATTTGCTGATTCAATATTTATTCTTATATACTTTGCCAAGTTTCTTCTCTAACTAGCTACCGGGAAAGGGCTTAAAAAAAAAATCAGAACACTTATCCTCTGATTTTCCATTCTTAGAACATCACAGAGAAAGTCTGAACAATCTCAGGAATAAACTCGGAAAGGATACTTCACAGAAGCAGACTTTCCAGACCATGGTGGGTTTAAGATTTTAGGAGTCACTATGAGAGTTGAGTTTTGTGTTGCAATCTTGTTACAGTTAGAAAAATTAAATGAAAAAATTAAACTGGGGGGCAGGAGATAACAGTAAACCTGTAGCAAAGCTATAGTTATGGACGGAGTTAAGCTGAACAGCCTAATGTGAAAATAAACAAATATGAACTTTAGTAAAGTTCACTTAAAAACTTTAAAATATGTTCTTCAATGAAAACAAACGACTCCTCCTTGAGAGAAAATTTCTTTTCTAAGGGAATTAACTCACTACTTCATAAATGGGTTCACTGCACACTGGAACAGCAAACAAAACTGAGATGTATTAATAAAACATCCAACATGTACTTAAACTCATCCCATTCTAGTCATCTGACAACTCTGAAAACAAGAATAACTTAATTCAACCATACAACTTAATATGTTTGTGCTCAAAAGGGAAAATACAGGTGTCCTCTCTGAAAAAGTGGGAAAATTCACATTTCCCATGGAAGACTGAGGAAGTGGAGTTAGAAGCAAACTGATCTCCATGGTACCATAAGAGCATAGAAGGTTCGCGCGTTCCTTTTGTACCGTTTCCCAGCTTTGTGATTAAGACCACAATTAATGATCGCAAACACGACTGCATACCCCACTGTCTCACATGAAGAAACCCAGTCCTGGCATTCATAAACTAACATACGACAGGACTGGACATAGAAAACGATCACGCATATTCTTTATAACCCATTCACCTTGCATGTCGTTAAGATACAGAAAAACATATAAACACATTCACCAAGAGTTTTTAAAATACAGAATTTGAGTGAACTATAACCAGATTTCATTTATACCTCCCTTTGTTTCTAAAATGCCACTCTGCTAACGATGGTCACCGATGAGAACAGATAACTGGAACCCTGGAGAGGTGACAGTGGATACAGCAACTGTTCCACTGTGGAACCACCTCCACTTGAACAGACACAAGGACGGGTGAGCACCAAACCTAGATATGTAGCGATGTAAAAATAGAGGTTGTCTCGGTCTTGACGTTCATAGAACTTCAGGTAGATGTCGGAACACAGGTCATCTTCTGTGCAAAACACTTCCAAGCCCTACAAACCCAGGGAGGATAGAACAAATTGCACCTCAATGTGAGTGACTCAAGTACAAAAGCCTTTCAATGCAACACCTGCATTTTTTATTTGTAGGTCTCGTATGCATATTCCCCAGCATTCATTTAATTTTTATAGCATGAGAACAAGACATGTATTTCAGCTAAACTTTATAAAATCCTTTTTAGTGCTGAGTATTTTTATTGGTGATCACATTTGTGAATTTGTGCTGAATCAAAATTGGCAATTTGTGTCTTCACATATGTTCTTCAAACACAAATGATTAGCTTTCCTTTATAAATTCAATCATAATTCTGATTTTATATTTAGAACTCTCATGCATACTTTTTATACTTTTAAGTACATTTTTATGTGCCTCTAAATATATGTAGCATTTTTGTATATTAAAAAATATAAACTTTTCTATTTAGGTTTTTGTGATTTATGTATGTTGATATATACATGGTTGGTTTATGTTTTAACGACTATATAATATTTCACTGAATGAATATAATTCACTTTGTGTGCTCTGTCGTGTCCAATTCTTTGCGACCCCATGGACTGTAGCCCACCAGGCTCCTCTGTTAATGGAATTTTCCAGGCAAGAATGCTGGAATGGGTTGCCATTTCCTTTTCCAGGAGATCTTCCCGACCCAGGGATCAAACCTGTCTCTCCTTTATATCCTGCATTGGCAGACAGATTCTTTACCACAAGTGCCACATGGGAAACTGATAAATTACTTTAGTGATCCTCTTATTGATGAAAAGCTAAATTCAACCATAATTATGTCAATTTAACAAATTGATAATTGAACTTATTGAAATAGGAGCTTGCAACTATTCTTAAGAAAGCTGTTGAGCTGTATAGATGATGTGTTGGTGAGGCTGAGACAGGACAGTAACAGAAAGGATGAAAACAGAGCATTGTCCTAGGTTCAAATATAGGCTTTCATGTTACTAGTTAACTCTTGGAGTCTCAATTTCTTTGAGACAGGGCATCATGTAACCTCAGAGCGGCTGTGCTGGTGAGTGGGTACTGTATATAAACTGCCCAGTACACACCAAGTACTTAATCAATGCCAATTTCTTCTCTCCTTATGACTGTATTTCTGTATTTTTAACAGCATCTGTTTCCCTAATCCTCTGTTGGTACTGAAAATGGAGAATCACCTTCTATGTAAGAGAGGCAAGAAAATAGTTAAATTTCATAAAGATAAAACACCAAAAGAAGCTGCTTCAGTATCCACAATGCTTTTGTAATGCTACCAACTCACTGGTTAATCTTCAAAGGAAAATAAATACGTTGGTATTGACATCAAATGACAAGCCCTTGGAGTCACACCCTCTGTGGGGACTGGTTTCTATTATAAGTGTGTGACTCACAGGAGGGTAGACTTGGGCTTAGCCAGAGGCAGGGCAGGCAGGACAGCCTTGGTGGTTGAAATGGTTATCTTATCTCAACAAATGGCTTCTCCCTCTCACCAGGCCTGGAGGCAGAAGTAATCTAGTTCACAGTGACTATGCTACAGTTCCACTGAGGGTTGATGCTCTAAGAGCTTCTGAGCTCTGCCTGGAGACCTTGCTGGGCTGTAAGAGGGTGGCGGCGACGAGCCCTGGGACCCGTTCTGCACAAACCCAGAGCCCCGAGCACGTGGGAGGGGAAACCAAGGGCGTTCGAGCCCTCTTGCTCTGGGAGCCAAGAACATGTTCCCTGCAGCCCTCCCACCTCCCCAAAGAGCTGCTCCTTTAAAAACAGCCAGCTCACCCAGAAGGAGGAGCCGTGAGACTCAGAGCCCATCTGCTTACAACACAACAAGCCTGCACCTTCCAGAGTGGCCCCGGGTGCTTTAAGTCAATGAACCACTGACCAACCTGAAGACGAGACGCCCATCCTCCAGGGGAACTCACCAGAGGCATGAGGCCGTGTCTCCTCTTGTAAATGCGGCGGATGTCCTGGAGCATTATCTGGACCACGGGTTTCTTTAAAAGTAGAGAGAGAGGATGAGCTGGTTGGATGGCATCATCGACTCAATGGACATGAGTCTGAGCAAACTCTGGGAGATGGTGAAGGACAGGGAAACCTGGCGCGCTGCAGTCCATGGGGTCACAGAGTCAGACAGGACTGAGTGACTGAACAACAAAAGAGAGACGATCTCAAACTGCAACATTCTGACACAATTAGAAGCTGCCCTTCAGTATCAGAAAGGCAAAGATGAGCCCATCTTAACTTCCCAACAGGTCACAAGTGAACAGCTAGAAAGGGGGCTCTTGGGACAGGGCACACCCCACTCTGTGCCAGCCTGCCCTTTCCACTAGCTCTGTGACCGTGGACATGGCCCTCTACTCACCCCGCCTTGGTACTCAATTTCTCAGAATGATAATGCACGCATCTTTAAGATTCTTTTTTTTTATGTGGGCCATTTTTAAAGTCTTTATTGAATTTGTTACAATACTGCTTCTGTGTTACATTTCAGTTTTTTGGCCACGAGGCATATGGGATCTTACAGCTCCCCGACCAGAGAGCGAATCCGTACCCCCTGCATTGGAAGCTGGAGTCTCAATCACTGGACCACCAGGGGATCTCCAGGCATCTGCCTTTCAGGTTTTTGGAAAGTTGCTGAGTGATAAAAAGCATTAAGGGATTAGTGTACACAACCTCACAGGAATTTTGCTTTTATAGACCTATAGGTTGCTCAGAAACTAATATGCATCTCTTTTAGAGTCCTGTCTTTTATGTCCTTAAACTACAGTGGTGTTGTTCAGTCGTTAAGCCATGACTAACTCTTTGCGACCCCATGGGCTGTAGCCTGTCAAGTATCTTTGTCCAAGGGATTTCCCAGGCAAGAATACTGGAGGGGGTTGCCATTTCTTCCTTCAGGGGCTCCTTCTGACCCAGGGATCGAACCTGTGTCTCCTGCACTTGCAGGCGGGTTGTTTACAACTGAGCCACCAGGGAAGCCCAAACCTCAGTGTAATAAAGCTCATCAACTATAGTATAAACCAGAGCCTCTAGACTTTATGAGGAGGGAAATTTTCTTGCTTCTTTGGAGCCTTGAAATGCTAGTAAAAGAGGAACAAGGTTACAAAAGGCTACAGGTCCACCCTCCTCCCGACATGAGAGGGAGGAGGAGCCCACAGAGGCGGGGTATGCAGCTGTGGAAGCTGCCCCCAGCCCAGACATCTGGGACCCTGAAGCTATGGCACATACTCAGATATTTCTGCAGAAGTACCGACTCAAGCCACAGCAGCTGTGGTGGCCCATACAATTTATCACAGCACGGAGTGTGGGGGTACAAGGCCAGCCATTCCATGTACTGTGTCCACTGGGGGGCCTGGCGGGTGAGCTCCACCACCTGGTGGACAGACTCATTATAGCACCACGTAGAAAAGGGCTTCCCTGCAGGCTCAGACGGTAAGGTAAAGAATCTGCCTGCAGTGCAGGAGGCCTGGGTTCAATCCCTGGGTTGGGATGATCGCCTAGCGGAGGGCATGGCAACCCACTCCAGTATTCTTGCCTACAGAATCCCCACGGTGGGCTACAGTCCACGGGGTTGCAGAGTCAGACATGACTGACTAAGCACAGCAGAGAGAAGGATATATTTGTGTTTCAGTGACACGTGGGTGGGGGGGGGGGGGGGGGCGTGTTCTGTTGCATCTGACTCTGCAACCCCATGGACTGTAGCCCACAAGGCTCCTCTGTCCATGGGAATTCTCCAGGCAAGAATATGGAGTGGGTTGCCATTTCCTTCTCTAGGGGATCTTCCTGAAACAGGGATGGAACCTGTGTCTATTGCATCTCCTGCATTAGCAGGTGGATTGTTTACCTCTAGCAACACCAGGGAAGCACATACAATGACTGACCAACTGGGAGAACTTCTTCCATGGCAGAAAACACTCCTGTTCTTAAAGCTGCTGGCCAAAAGGACCAACCGCACGAGCAGAGTGTTGAGATTTCTGCTCTTTCAATGAACTGCTCTGAAAAGGGGCCAGATCTAGATAAAGCCTCTCATCTTAACAAGTCTTAGAGTAGAAATCTGAGTCTCTACTGTCTGGCCAAGTGAGTCTAAAGGCATCATGGAAGAGAAGCCTGCTTCCAGCATCATCCCTGCAACCGCCCAGTGACAGCATCTCTCACACACCTCTGCGCCGGGCTGGAGAGGACCACTTCCTACCACTTCTCTGGGCAAGACTCAGACCTACTGATTGTGTTTATAATTAAGGAATAACAAGAAATACAACTCGGGTGTGCAGATAAGCAGGTACACAGGAAACATCCATTTTCCTTAACCTCAGTAGATTTCACTGCTTGCTTGCAGAAGTGCTTCCAGGTAGAAAGGTATAAACCTCTAAAGACCCTTTACTAAAATCGGGAGGGGCGGGGTTTCTCCTCGCATCGCTGAGAGCAAGTGACCCCGAAGTCACAGAAAACAAGTTAGGGGAGCTCAAATGTCAAGGTCACATGGGGAGCCTGTTAAACACCAGATGCTGGATGAGGAGGGGGAGGCCATTCTGACTCTCACCAAAATGTGAGAACACAGTAAGGTCAAGTTCAGGGGCTGAAAAGTTCACCGAAGACAAAAACTGCCATGCAAAGGAGCTCTTGCTGGCCCACAGTCCGCTTACCGGGTACCCGTTGAGAGGCTGGAAATACAGGGTGGTGTCAGTGACGCAGGCGTGGCCAGGGTTCGTCACCAGAGGTGTCACCATTTCTGCTTTGCATTCCATGTGCAGCTTTTCAGAAACACTTTGGAATCTGAAAATAAGTTTTCCAGCAAAAGCAAGAAAAATCAGAAATCAATCTACTTTCTAGACTTAACTTTATCTGAGGGAGCTCCAGGGTGACTCTGCAGAACAGGTATCTAAACACAACACTTAATGTAAGAAAAGCGGTGGTGTAAGCTAGTCACCTAAATAAAACTGCCTTTCTTTTAATGGGTACAATGAGTACTTGATTTTGAAAAAGCAGATGAGGTTATGTATCACAGAAGAGAAGACAGGCAAGTAAAAAACTTGTCAAACAGGCACAAGAAGAAACAGACAACCTAAGGAGTCATGTTGAGTAAATAAATTGAATAAGGCCTGTATGTCTTTACCAATAAATTCTACTAAAAATTTAAGGAAGAAATACAATCCTGCACAAATTCTTTTGGCAAACAGAGACTAAAGGGGCATTTCTAAACTATGGTGAGCATAACCCTGATAGCAAAACCTCATGAATACACCAAGATTTACAGAGCAATATCAATAACCTCAGATATGCAGATGACACCACCCTTATGGCAGAAAGTGAAGAGGAACTAAAAAGCCTCTTGATGAAAGTGAAAGAGGAGAATGAAAAAGTTGGCTTAATGCTCAACATCCAGAAAACTAAGATCATGGCATCTGGTCCCATTACCTCATGGGAAATAGATGGGGAAACAGTGTCAGACTTTATTTTTTTGGGCTCCAAAATCACTGCAGATGGTGATTGCAGCCATGAAATTAAAAGACGCTTACTCCTTGGAAGGAAAGTCATGACCAACCTAGATAGCATATTAAAAAGCAGAGACATTACTTTGCCAACAAAGGTCCGTCTAGTCAAGGCTATGGTTTTTCCAGTGGTCATGTATGGATGTGAGACTTGGACTATGAAGAAAGCTGAGCGCCGAAGAATTGATGCTTTTGAACTGTGGTGTTGGAGAAGACTCTTGAGAGTCCCTTGGACTGCAAGGAGATCCAACCAGTCCATCCTAAAGGAGATCAGACTGGGTGTTCATTGGAAGGACAGATGCTGAAGCTGAAACTCCAATACTTTGGCCACCTCATGTGAAGAGTTGACTCATTGGAAAAGGCCCTGATGCTGGGAGGAATTGGGGGCAGGAGGAGAAGGGGACGACAGAGGATGAGATGGCTGGATGGCATCACCGACTCGATGGACATGAGTTTGAGTAAACTCTGGGAGTTGGTGATGGTCAGGGAGGCCTGGCGTGCTGCGATTCATGGGGTTGCAAAGAGTCGGACACGACTGAGCGACTGAACTGAACTGATCTGTCAACGGAGATGTAAAATCCTTTACAGCCACAACTACTGAGCCCATGTGCTGCCACTACTGAAGCTCGTGTACCCTGGAGCCCGCCCGAGCTTCACAACAAGGCAAGCCACCGCAGCGAGAAGCCGCGCGCCGAGATGAAGAGTAGACCCCGCTCGTCAAACCAGAGAAAGCCTGCGCACAGCAAAAAAGCCCCGGCACAGCCAGAAGTAAAAGGTGATTTTATAAAGTCCTCTATGAAATACTAGCAAAGAAAATCCAGTAATATGTAAACATAAAAAGCAATACATCATAAGCAAGTTGGATTTATCCCACGAGTACAAGGTTGTTTTAACAATGAAAAACCAATCAACATAATTCATACTGTCAACAGAATGAAAGAAAAAAGATGATTCCAATAAATGCACAAGAAGCAGTTCGCAAAATTCTACATTCAGTTTTGAAAATACTCTCAGCAAACCACGAATAATAAGAAACTTCCTCATTCCTCAAAGAGCATCGATGAAAAACCTACAGCAGGCATATGCTGGCATTCTTTCGTTGTGAAACATTAAACCTCTTTCCTGTAATACCAAGAACAAGGCAAGAATGTCTGCTCTCACCACATCTATTAATCACACTGTGCAATGAGGCAAGAAGCAGAAATAAAAGCCTTAAAAATGTCTGTGAAGCTGTCCTTATTCACAGATTAAATAATAATGGACAGATGAAACACTATAGAATCTACAACCCCCACTCCCCAAAAACAGATGGCTTTACCAGCAAATTCTCTAACATTTTAAAAGTATAGTATATACTATAGCATAGTATAGTATGTATAGTATATATAGTATAGTATAGTATATAGTATAAGACTCACACATCTCACAAAAAGGTAGCAATAAAACAGAGTATTACAAACTAATGTCACTTATACACATAAGCTTCTAGCCAAAGCCAACTAACAAGTAAATTTTGAATTTGGAAAAGCCACAGGATACATGGTCATTGTTTAAAAAAAAACTATTTTCTATAAACCGTTAAGAAATAATTGGAAAATAAAATTTTGATAGCATCAAAAAAAATCCAGGATTATGCTCAAAAGACAGCAGCATCCACACACTATAATGTAAACATATATGTGTTACATATAACATATATATATAACATGTTATATATAAACATATAACAGTGTGGGGAACTGGATGAGGAGAAAGAACTCTTTGTACTGTCTTTACATCTTTCAACCTAAAATTAATCCAAAATATTTTAAAGAGGACATTTTGGGGTATAAATGGGGAAATCTGAATATGGAGCTATAAACTCCAGCTACAAACTATACAGACTATTGATACTTGAGTATCATAACAGTATGGAGGGATGGCAGAGATCTTCCTGTAACAGAGAAATGCTGAAGTAGTTACGGGTGAAGTGTGAGGAAGTCTTGCAGTGTCATTTTAAATTGCTCAGGAAAAAGTTATGCTCATATTTTAAATATATCATACAAACATACATATGCACACCAGCTATACATGTATAACTATTTATTAACATATAGACATACATGTGTTACTTCTGTACACACATAGGGCAAGCAAGAACATGAGCATGCAAGAACCAATGCAAATTAAGCAAAATGTTGACAAAGTACCTGGTGACTCACAGGGAATCTGTGTTCCCTATTACCTTTGCAACTTGTGAGGATTTGAAATTTTTCAGAATGAACAGTAGGGGAAAAAATATACTTCAATAAAAAAAGTATTTCCTTGGAAGTATGATGAAAACTTATTTAGCAAAAGTTTATTTTCTTTCTTTGAGAGGAGTTATATTATCCTGCAATATTTCACTTTATATTGTAAAAATTTCTTCCTGCAATTCTTCAGCCTAACACTCTGGAGACTGGATAAGTTAAAACTTTGATGGTGAACCATTTTTAAAATTAATGTCATGCTGAAGCTCAGGATTAAAGTCTAAATTGCTACTTAGAAAAATTATCCATTCTAAGTAGGTCAAAAGAAGCTAATTCTTATTATATAATTCTTATTATTTTCCTTCCTAAAATGGAAGTTATACTTGCCCCTCTGCAATGCATTTAACTGGTACATCCTACAAATACAAAAATGAAAAGTAATGCTATGTATGTGAAACAGAGAGAGAACAAACATAACCACAGAAAACACATTCTTGGCCAGATGGCTTTACCAGCAAACTCTCTAACATTTTTAAATGTAGTGTAAGGCTCACAAATCTCACAAAGGTAGCATTAAAACAGAATATTACAAACTAATCTCATTTATACACATAAGCTTTCAGCCAAAGCCAACACGTAATAATCTATTCAACCAATATGTTCTACTTTGTCCTAAGCTTCAAGGATACAGCAAAACACAAAAATCTGAAGTAAAAATGACATCTCATGACTAGAGACTGCAATAATCCATACCTAAGATTTTATACACGTTAGACAATCTATACATATATATTAAGTTAATGGAATTGGACAAAGTTTAGCAGGGTTGCTAAAAACAAAATGAATACACAAAAATATACTTCATTCTACTTGTCAACAATAAAGAGAAAATGACATATTTTAGGATACCATTTAAAATACCACTAAAATATGAAGTACTTGGAATAAATCTAGCACAAGAGAAGACCTTTACAAAGAGAATTGTAAAAAAGACACTAAGGAAGACTTAAACAGAGTTTCACTGCAATCGGAGTCAAAATCCCAGTAGGCTTTTCTTCTATGGAACTTGACAAGCTGATTCTAACTTTATACAGAATGTGTAAGACCAAGAACGCTGAAGACATAAGTTAGAAAGGAAATGCCGTGCCAGATACTAAGACTTAACAGTGATTAACACAGTGGTACTGCAGACGGAGACACAGACAAATAACCCAAATTTACTTAACAGAAGGAAATCTACTTAAAATACGGGAAGCAACAGATCAGAGAACAGGTTAATGTGAAAGTATAGTTACTTGCAGAAAATATACTGGATACTTAGAAAAGTGAAAACTACTCTCTGGAGGAGTTTCAAACAGACAAGTGATGTAAACAAGTAAGTTCTTTAAAAAGAAAGTATTTTAAAAGCACATCAGAAGAGTAGAGAGAAAGGGACTGCAGAAGGAAAAGACTCGAGAGTGTAGGGGTGACGAGCTAAATGCTGTCACAGCAATCTCAGCAGAGGGGGCTGGTGGCCTGCATGGAAGCAGTAACGTGTGAAAGGATAGACGCTCACAGACTGGGAGGTTCTGGGCGGGGGGGCACCATTGCCCAGACCTTCAAGAGGCCAGGAGCCTCCGGACTTTGAGCTGGCATTGAGGCTGGGGCCATTGCCCCAGGTCAGCAGCTTTGGGGTGAGGCAGACGCCAGCACCCATCATCGATGGCGGACACACTGAATGAGGCCTGAGAAGACGACACTGCTGCTTTCACCACCAGGAATCCAAATCATGGAAAACTTACCTGTTTTTGTCAAATGATGTCCTAGCCAATCGAGACTGCAAGATAGCTGTTATCTGTTAAGACAGAATCATTTTAAAAACATGGCTGTAAGTATCTGTAAGTGACACATCAATGCAGGTTCATTCACAACAAAGACACAGGTCTTTAGAAACTCACCATGGCGGTTTGGTCCCCCAGTTTATCCAGACAGGATGCTCTATGAAGCTACGAGTACAGAAATATACATGGATTTATTTCTCTCTCTGATGATAAGAAGATAGTTCCTTAGAAGCAATGAAACACAACCACCATTCTGTTACTCGGTAACAGCTAAGAGCCATTCCAAAACATCTATGGCTTCTTCCTAATGTAGAGTTTTCAAGTTCAACACCTTCAAGTAAATCTGATTCAGATTTATAGAAGAGGTTATGGTTTTGGTGAGATGTATGAATATGAAACTCTTTTTTAAAAAGTTTGCCAGTGAATGTCTGAGAAGAGCACTGACTTACCTGAAGCAGGGTCTCCACAACATCTTCCACTTTCCCTGAAACATCCAGCTCGAAGACATACTCCATCGTGCCCTGAAAAAGAGGAGGATGAATTGAACCAGAGAACAAGCACATTAGGACCTATCACTTTAAGAATATTTGCAACCCCTGCTGATGTGTGCAGGGAACTCCCTCAGCCCACATGGGAGATTCACTTCTATATTTACTCTTTCCTTCCTTCCACTGACTTTGGACTTAGTTTGCTCCTTTTTCTAGTTCCTTCAGGTATCTAGTTAGATTTTTAAGTTTGAGATCTTTCTCTTTTCTTAAGGTAAGTGTTTAACACTCTAAACTTCCTTCTTAGGATTGCTTTTGCAGCATCCCAGGAGTTTAGGTATGTTTTCATTTCGATCACCTTGAAGTATTTTTAAATATCCCTTTTTATTTATTCTTTGACCCACTGTTTGCACAAGAAGTTTGTTTAATTTCCACATACGTACGAATCTTCCTGCTGCTATGGATTTCTGGTTTCACTCTATGGTGGTTGTTAAAGATACTTGGACTGACATCAGTCTTATTAGATGTATTGACTTGTTTTGTGACCTGATGTGTGATCTGTCCTGGAGAACGTCCCCTGTGCACGTGAGAAGAGCATGTCATACTGTCATTGGGCAGGATGTTCTGCACGTGTCTATGAAGCCCATCTGGTTAGAGTACTGGTTGAGTCCTGTTTCCCGAGTGACCTGCTGCATGGATGATCTGCCTATTATTGAAGGTGGAGCATGGAAGTCTCCTCTGTTCCATGCATCTGAACCCTTCAGTCTCTCCCTTCAGTCCTGACAGTGCTGGCTTCACACAGGTGCTCTGAGGCTGGGTGCGTGTGTGTTGTGATGGTTACTTTTTATGTGTCACAAGCTGTGCTCCTCTCTTCCCCACGAGGGTGAGTCTACTGGGCTGCATCTCCCTGTGTCTCTGGTTCAAAGTCCCCTGGAGCACTGCACAAGCCCGGCTCTTTCCTGTTTGGGGGGGAGGGTCCCCAGACATCTGGAGCATCATGGGTCCTGTCAGAGCTCCAGGACAGGTGAGAAGATGGGAACTGGGCATTCCCTCCAATCGCGTGCACTGTGCCAGGGGAGGACGATGGTGAGAGGATGCTCCTACATTCCTGCACCTTCAGTGTGGCTCACTTCACGCTCACCTGGGCACAGGGCGCTCTGAACTGGTATCTGGATTTCTCACAAAGGGAACTCATCCATGTACTATTTCTGAATCAGTCTCCCCATCAGAGGAATGAGGGTCTTCCCAGTCTATCATCTCTCATCACCATTGTCTATGTCATCATTCCCTCCCTTAAACCTGAGAATCCTCTGGTGTCCTAATTCACACTGGAACAAAAGAGCTTTTCTTTGCTTCAGAAAACCTGACCCATTTCCTTTGACGTCACCTTTCAGCAGATTTGTACTTCGAGTGGGTGTCAGGAGAACCTCTGCAGTGAGGATGCAATGACCAGGGGCTCTCAGCTTGGAGGGGGGGTGATCCTGCCACCCCTGCAGAGCATTTGTCAACGTGTGGAGGCGCCACACAACAGGGGACAGTGTGGGGTGGGGGGGCACTCAGCAGGTGGAGCATCCTATAACATAAGGGACAGCCCCTCACAGTGAAGAAGCGTCCTTCCCGGATGCCAACAGCACCGCCTGTAAGTAACAAGGCCTCAGGACTCACTGCTCCTGACTGACCGGTGTGTACAGATGCTTCCTGCACGTAAACCCTGGAGGTGGCTGCTGGTGGCCAGGGTGTCCCAGCTGCTGCCAAGGACTCGCAGGCCAGGCCGGCCTGTGACCAGGACTGCCATCCAGCCTGCAGGAGTCTGCTCAGAGGAGAGGCTTTTCCCAATTCAGAGGAGTCATGACAGGAGCACTAGGCCCACCTCTAGGTCCTGTAAGGTCTCTGCTAGGAGTTACCCCTCTACCACATGCTAAGCTGCAGCATGGGTCTGTGCTCAGGCTCCTCAGTCCATGGGATTCTCCAGGCAAGAATACTGGAGTGGGTTGCCATTTCCTCCTTCAGGGGATCTTCCTCGCCCAGGGAGGGAACCCTGGCAGGCGGGTTCTTTACCACTGAGCCACTTGGGAAGTCACAGCATTAAGTAAAGTACACAGTGGTTGGATGTGATGTCAAGTTACGAGTCCTCTGATCCTGGTCCTTCAGAGCTTCTACCCAATTGGGAGAACTTATACACTTATTACTGAGCTCTTAAATAAGGGTATTTTATAACCTATAAATATTTCTGTAACATTTAAAAGAAGTCCTCAAGCGATACCCAGTAAATATGATGCATCTTCTGATTTTGACTTTTAACCTAATAATTTAAGCCTTTCCCCCCACTAATAGACCCACTTATTTTTAAGCTAAAAAGTTAACTGAAATCTTTTGAAATGAAGTCTGTGGCTCCCTTGGATAATTTTGTTATAACTTCTAAGTACCAAGCCTTTCAGTTCAGTTCAGTTGCTCAGTCATGTCCGACTCTTTGCGACCCCATGAATCGCAGCATGCCAGGCCTCCCTGTCCATCACCAGAGTTGACTCAAACTCATGCCCATCGAGTCGTGATGCCTTCCAGCCATCTCATCCTCTGTCGTCCCCTTCTCCTCCTGCCCTCAATCCCTCCCAGCATCAGGGTCTTATCCAATGAGTCAACTCTTTGCATGAGGTGGCCAAAGTATTGGAGTTTCAGCTTCAGCATCAGTCCTTCCAATGAACACCCAGGACTGATCTCCTTTAGGATGGACTGGTTGGATCTCCTTGCAGTCCAAGCCTTTAAATACCTGTTATCATTATACTGCATCAAAGAAGTTAACACAGACACAGAACCTTATTGCTCAAAATCACTATGGAAATTGTTGGGGATGAAGGAAGAACCTTACTTACCCTTTCTATTTTATACGGTGCAACAATGTTGTGTTCTTTAATGAAATACACCTGAAAAAGACAAATCAATACTTGTGAAATAATTAAATGTTGTCAGTGATGAGCTGATGGATGTTATGAATCAAATTTAAATCATTGTTATTTAATCTCTATTTCCAAAATCACTTGCATTAATATTAGTATGGCTTAAAGTTCTGATGTTAAAATAACAAACATTAAATTGAAAAGAGATTCATCAAGGAAACAAGGTAGCAAGCACTGTAGGATCGATACGATGTCTAAGATGGCTTGTCAATGTCATCACTTGTGCCCAGTAACCAGACAGGTGAAGGATGCTAACCTAAGTGCTCATTGTATAAGAAATGATTAAGAAAAAAAAAAAAAAAAAGAAATGATTAAGACAGTCACCGTGGTATGAAATCCATTCATCAATGTAAAGAAACCACTCTTCTCTAGAGGTGCAGTTTTCATATGCACCAGGCCACTTGTCCTCACATGGGACGTTAGCAACCACATATCTCACACCCGCACACACATCCCAGAGCAACAGCCTCCTCGCACGTGCGCCCTAATCCTGCCCTCCCTCCAGTTATGACAGAAAGTCTGCCTCCCCCACATCTGTCACCGGTTCAAAAACGTAGCTCCTATGATCACACGATGCACTTTTACCCATTTAAAACAAACTACAGATAAAAAAAAACTGCTCCTTTGGTCTCACATCCTTTTACACCTTTTCTGTTCCTTTCAGTGGCAAAACTCTTTGCCAGAGCTGATGTACTTTCCAGGGTCCAAATCAGGTTTTCCTCCGATCCGTGTTACTGTAGCCATTCCTGATGAGGTCAGCGAGGACGCACAAGGTCACTGTTCTCAGGACTTGGATTCTGTCTCAGATGCGACACAGCCGGGGGCTCTTCGTGGAGCAGGTTTCTAGCCGGCTGCCCAGCACCTGCTCCAGGATCTCCTGACCTCACCAGCTGCTTCCTCCACCTTCCCCGGGCACCTGCTTTCCTCCCAACCTCTCGTGTCCAAGTGCGGCAGGGCCTCAGTTCCCAGAAACCTCACCCAGCCCCGGGCCTACCAAGCGTCCGCAAACGGTGGCTCCTCAGTCTGTCATTCCAGGCCCAGCCTCCTCCCGAAGCGCAGAGGCCTCCAGACGTCAGCGGCTCCTCCTCCAGGTCACGGTCTATGCAAAGCCTGCTCCCACATCTAACCTCACCACTAACCCAGCAGCACCTCGGTCAGGTTCTCTTCAGAGCACCCCGGACACCGGCCGCTCTCACCCTTCTGCAGCCGCCAGCCCGGGCCACACACCTAAGTCAGCACCCCGAGACGCTCGCCTGGTGCCCCCTGCTGTCCCAGGCGCTGGAGAGACCCACAGACAGAGACAAATCAGCCCGGGGCGTCCGCCACTGCTGCACTATCGCAGCTCGTGCATGCCTTCTCACGTTCTGGCCTCTGTCCTGGTTCGCCTTCCTCATGGCGTCTGTCTCTGCCTGACGTCAGAGAAGACATCTGCTCGCTGTCTGCTGCCCCACTGAGAGGGAAAGTTCCTGGAGAGAGGGGCTTCAGATATTTTGTTCTCTTTGTCTCCCTCCTCTCTCGGGCTTCCCTGGTGGCTCTGAGGGTAAAGCGTCTGCCTGCAATGCGGGAGAACTGGGTTCAATCCCCAGGTTGGGAAGATCCCCTGGAGAAGGAAAGAGCAACCCACTCCAATACACTTGCCTGGAAAATTCCATGGACGGAGGAGCCTGGCAGGCTGAAGTCCATGGGATCACACATGACTGAGCAACTTCACTTCTATCTCTAAAGCCTGGACTGTGATACTGACAGGATGCATGAAGAAAGTGGAAAGTGTTGGTCGCTCAGTCCTGTCTGATTCTTTATGACCCCATGGACTGTAACCTCCAAGGCTCCTATGTATTTTCCAGATAAGAATACTGGAGTGGGTCGGATGCCCTTCTCTTGGGGATATTCCTGACCCTGGGACTAAACCCAGGTCTTCTGCATTGCAGGCAGATTCTTTACCGTCTGAGTCACTGGGGAAGCCCAGGATGCCTGAGTACTATTATTCACACACACACACACCCCTCCCTTCTTCTTTATTTTACTAGCAAAAGAATATATGGAAGCAAAGCTCTCTAAATCCCAAAGAACCATAACCTATTTCTAAAGCACTGTGACCTGGTAAGGAAGCAAAAACAACAACAACACACACAGATTTTATTTTCTTGGTTGTGCAGTTAACCCAGGAAACTTAATACTTGAAAGAGTAGCTTATGTCTAGTTGCCCCTTAATATAATATAGCTGATTTTGAGCTTGATATGAGGCATCTTACATAAACTATTGAAAGACAATAGAAAGATTTTACTTCTAGGTTTATTGAAATTATATTAAAATGGATACTTTTATAATAGAAACCACACTTCCAATTTAAAACCTACTTGCTCCTTTCAAGATATGGACTTTCCAGAATAAAGCCACAGTATAGAATGATACTGTAGTAATAATGAGAATACAGCTGTGGGCCAGAATTATCAATAATGGTGTTCCTTCCCCAAAGTAAGAGATGGTGGTAACTGCTTTCATTTATGCCAGGTCAAAATTAACAGACATTTTAAAATTAATAGAGCTATGGAAGGCAGACCTAGAACATCACATACCCTGATATCTCCCAGGTTTCATAAAATAATTTTCAATACACATTAAAAAGGGCCATGAACAAGAGGGCTGTGTGATCTGAAAACCACCGGGAGGCTCTCTGTTCCAGACTATTCACCCCATGAGACTCAAGGCTTTGAGTCAAGTCCTGAAGTGAAGAAACCTCTATACCTGTTTCCCATGGCTTTTCCTGCATTTCACAGAAAGATACTTTTCTTTGAACACTTCAAGGATCTGGGGCTCTGCAGAGGGGAGGTAACCCTGATCTCCTCTCTCCCTTCCATTTTCAAGGTGAAGAAGGTGAGATTCACAGCAAAAAGACAGGGCTAATGGGCTTCCCAGGTGGCTCAGTGGTAAAGAATCCACCTGCCAATGCAGGATATCCCTGGGCTGGGAAGATCCCCAGAGAAGGAAATGGCAACATACTCCAGTATTCTTGCCTAGAGAATCCCATGGGCAGAGGAGCCTGGTGGCCTGCCATCTATGGGGTCACCAAGAGGCGGACACGACTTAGCGACTAAACAACAAAAATGAGCTCTACTCTCAAAAATTTTTAAAAATCCACAGGTGAATTAAATACAGCTGACCCCTGAACAACATGGGCATGAACCACATGGGTCCACTTACATGTGGACTGTTTTCAATAAATACATTGGAAAATTCTGTGGAGATTTCAGACAATTGGAAAGAAGATAAACTGCATAGCCTAGAAATATCAGAAAAATTAAGACATAAGTATGTCATGAGTACATATAAATGTATGTAGATACTAGTCTATCATATCATTTACAACCATAAAACATACATGAATCTATTATAAAAAGTTAATTTTTTTTAATCACAACTCATGCAAACTTCCAGACCAGACGTGGCACCAACTGGAGAGAAAATGTAAATAACTACACAGAGATGCAGCGTGAAGCCACAGCGCTCCCTCACGGCAGCTCACACTGCACCACGGCCATAGCTTCCCAGCCACCCCCTGTGCTGAGGACAAGTGTTGAGAGTAACCTCAAAAGGCCACAGGATACTATTTATCCCCCTGTGAACAGCCATCTCTGCAGTAAACTGTGCATGGCAGTGAAAAGTGGTTTCTCCTGGTTCTTGTGCATCTTTCATCGTGTTCAGCGTCAGATCGTAAACCTTGAATAACACCACGGGACCCACACGAAGTGCCACTGGTGATGCTGGCAGTGCTCCAGAGAAGCCGAGAAAAGTCATGACACTACAAGCAACAGCGGAACTACTCGATGTATACCGCTGATTGAGCTGAGGTCCACAGCTGTGGCTGCCACAGTGTCAAGATAAATGGATCCTGCATTAAGGACCATTGTGGAAAGGAAAAGGAAATTCATGAAGCGGTCACGCAGCTACCCTGCAGGCAGGAGAACCTGGCGCTTTCTGTGAAATACTTCTTTATCTCATGTTGAAAATGCAGCTTTTATGTGGGTGCAGAATTGCTGTAAGAAAGCCACGCCTATAGATGAATATGAAGTCATCACATGACAACTTAAAGCCAAAGGAAGGTGAAGGAGCTAAAGCTGGAGAACTTAATGCCAGCGAAGGATGGTTTGATAATTTTAGAAAGAGGTTTGGCTTTAAAAATGTCAAGATAACAGGAAAAGCAGCTTCTGCCAACCAAGAGGCAGCAGATGAGCTCCCAGACAGCACAAAAAATATCTGGGGAGAAAAGAGTATCTGCCTGGACAGGTTTTTACTGCAGATGAAAGTGCCCTCTTCTGGCGGTGGGGGGTGGGGGATGGGGGGGTGGGTGAGCAGGGAATCCACAAAGGACATTCATTAGGAAGGAAGAGAAGTGAGGACCAGGAGTTAATATGGCAGGCTGAGATACGCTAAGTCTGCTGTTTTGCACAAGTGCAGTGGAGTTGACGACCAGGACTGCCCTGATCTATAAAGCTGCTGACCTCTAGCCTTGAAGAGAAGAGATGCCCACAGCTGCCGTCTTTAGGTTGCACAGCAGGAGGGCCTAGACAGCAAGAACCCTTTTCTTGGATTGGTTCCATTGATACTTTGTCCCATCGATGCAGTCAGGAAGTATTTTGCCAGTAAGGGACTACTCTTTAACATTTTTTTTTTAATTGGACAATACCCCGGTCACCTAGAACCATGAGTTCAATACCAAAGCTGTCAAAGTGGTCTACTTGCCCCAAAACACAGTGTCTCTAATTGAGACTCGAGATCAAGGGGTCATAAGAACCTTTAAGGTTAAGTGTACATGGTACTCTCTATGGAAAGGGCGGTGAGTGCTGTGGAAGAGAATGCTGATGGCCAGAACATCATGAGCGTCTGTAAGGACTGCACCACTGAAGTTGCCACGGTTGTTACAGAAGAAGCCACAAAAGCCATCAGCTGAAAACCATACATTCCTGCTAGAGAAGACTGTTCAGATGCTGTGCATGACCACTCAGCATTTATGACAGAGCCAATCAGATTATGGATATGGCCAAAAAGTAGGGGGCTGAAACGTTTTGAGACATGGATCTCAGAGAAATTCAAGGACTAATGGACACCACACCAGAGGAGAGAAGAGAGGACAGCCTGATGCAGATGAGTGCTCCCAGACCAGAGCCGGACATTGAGGGAGGAGACGCAGTGAGTGCCGGATAATAAACTGACGTTAAGACAACCGAGCAGAAGGTTCTGATTTTTTATTTTTTCCTGCTTTTTGGCTTCTTTTACAACATGGACCCTTCTACAACACAGGTGCTGAAAACCAAAGCAAAGTGAGGAAGAAGGATGGGTATGTATAGTAACATTTTTAGAGAAATAAAAAAGCAGAAAAAGAAATTATGATGTATTTCTGGAAATTTAAACTGAATGTGTCTGCCTTTCTTTTACCCCCCACCCACCCACCTCCTCCACCCCTTCCTCCTCTGCCCCCTGAGACAGCAAGATCAAACCCTGCCTTCCTCCTCCTGGCTCAGCCTGAAGACAGATGAGAAGGATGAAGACCTCTGTGACGATCCATTTCTACTTAATGACTAGCAAACAGTCACCCTGCTATGCAGTTATTCACTTGTAAATAGATGACAAACTTACAGTATTGATAACCCAGTACATACTGCAAACGTGCTTTCCCTTCCTTATGATTTTCTTAATAATCTTTTTTCTCTAACTCACTGTATTGTATGAATACAAATACAATACATACAACATACAAAATGCGTTAATGAACTATTTACGATCCCTTAGAGGAGGAAACGGCAACCCACTCCAGTATTCTTGCCTGAAAAATCCCATGGACAGAGGAGCCTGGTGGGCTATTGTCTATGGGGTCACAAAGGGTGGTACACGACTAAGCACGTGTCATCAGTAATGCACCATTAGGCTATTCGTAGTAGTTAAGCTTTGGGGGAGTCAAAAGTTATACATGAATTTTTAGCTGTGTTGGAGGTTGTCAGTGACCTGAACTTTTGCTTTACTCAAGGGTCAGGCGTGTATGTCAGGAGAAGAAACGTTCTAATTTATCTCTGTACAGCCAGTGTCAACACAGTGCTGGATGCAAAAATCTATACTGAGTAACCGTGAAATGAATAAAAAGTCACGACTCCAAGCTTTATAATTAAACAAGGCTACACAACCCGAGTCACGCCTGGGTTGCCATCACGAGTCAACTTGAGCTCACTGAAGCGGTAGGCGCTAACCTCCCACGTCCTAAATGGTGACGAGGCTACAGGAGAAGCTGTGAGTCCGTTACCTCAACCCTCACACACTGTCAGGACCTCCTAAGGGCGAACCCACAGCCAGCAGGTAACACACACACACTCACCTACCTACCTGAGGAATGTTAAGGATCTCAGCAGGGATCACACTTTTTAAAACGTATTTCCCAGTGACTAAATTTTAGAAGAATTTAAACATCTTTTCCAGCGGTCTTTATTTGAGACTTGTACAAATAATTTCATTATTCTAAAAAAAAGTGTGTATATGGAAGCCCATACACACACACACACACACACACACACACATATAATGTATGTATTTATTCATTTAAATGTTCATTCAGGTTAGAAAAAATATTTACTAGGTGCTCCTTACCTGGCTGAAAATGAGTGAAATCGCCCCAGATACTGTCCTAAAAATGCAGATAAAAGTCATTAAATATATATATATAGTTTTTTGGTAGAAGTAAAGTCAAACGGTTGCAACAGAGACATACTTGGCAAAGTGTCTATTGGCTTCATTTCCTCCATGTTTTCCTATTTTTATACAATCCCTCAAAGGAATCTGTACAGAATTGAGAGAGAGAAATGTTATAAAAATAAGGCAAGGTAAAATGTACACAAATATAGGGCTATTTCTCTTCACATTGAAAGTGTGTTTACCTTAATGATGGGTTGGGATATTGCATCTGGTTCAAAAATAACTGATTTTGAACATATTTTTAAGGAACCTCTGATTTTCCTAGAGATAAAGTACAAAGGGATATTATTAATGAACATAACAGAAGTCACAGAAGAATCATAACCCATTTTAACTAGCATGTAGATGACTAAAGCATCAACTAATAAAAGATCAAAGACAAAGGTATGAAAGGTTAGACAACATAGCAAAATAATTATCCTCATCTTCTAAAGAAAATAACCCTGAATAGTCACTGGAAGGACTGATGCTGAAGTTCCAATACTTTGGCCACCTGATACGAAGAGCCTACTCCCTGGAAAAGACTGTGATGCTGGGAAAGATTGAAGGCAAGAGGAGAAGCGGGCAGCAGAGGGTGGTTAGATGGCATCACCGACTCAGTGGATAGGAATGTGAGCAGACTCTGGGGGACAGTGGAGGACAGAAGAGTTCACTGTGCTACATAACAGTCCATGAGGTTGCCCAGAGTTGGACACGACTTAGCAACGAAGCAACAACCATCGCCTCCTCCCTAGAGGTTAAAGAAACTCCACGTGTTGTAATACAGTCTCACTGGCTGAGAACTGTCCCGGGTATTTCGCTCATTATCACTTCACTTGGTCCTCACAACTACGTGCAGTTTTCTGATCCTTAAGAAACACAGATTCCATCCTGTCTGTGGTTAATTCTTTTGACTTTGAATTTCCTACATCTTAAACACCTATTCAGAAGACCATACTGTAACCCTAATCCTTTTTAAACCTGACATTGATTAGGTAAGGGATTTTTTTCCTCATTTATAATCATGGAAAAATAACAGTTTGAATTTAGAACATAAAATGCTTTTAGTGGTGATTCTGGGGTACATAGGAATTCAGGGCAAAATTGTTTCTATGAGAATAAGCAATTTTAAAGAGGATCTACCTACTACTATAATACCAAATACATCAGCTGTCGACCATTTTTCTCCTTTCCTGGAACATGGATAAGGCTCCAGTGAGTCTGGGGGGACGCCTGCCTGAGTATGCTAGAGGCCAGTGTGCCTCACTAGCCTGAAGCCAATAAAAAGCTACACTTCATTGTCTTTTATTGACTGAATGACTTTTATTAATGATCAGACCAAGGCAATAACTTATTATGTAATCGGAACACAGGTTAAGAAATGATGGGAAAAAAGAAAACTTTTAAAAAAACATCTTAGTTTCCAAGACTATATTTTATCTACAAGGAAAGCTCCATGGGTTTTTTGTTTTTTTTTAATTACTTGTATGACATTTGGGCTTTTCCTCCAGCCATTCCTTGGTGTCCTAGTGAACCCTTCTCACTCTGCCCATCCCAGGGGTCTCTTAATTGAAGCAATTATTTTACTTGGATTTTAGAAAGACCCACCTGCTCTCCCTGTCCCTGTGTCCCCTCCCTGAGTCAATTATTCTACCAAACATTCTCACATTCTTCCTGGCTGACAAAAATGCCAATGGCTTCCAAGCCCACAGGATAAAGCCCCATCACAATCTGAGAAAGGCCTGCCTCTGTGTACACATGTATATGTAACCAAATGGATGAGAAGGCTCATGGTAAAGTCCATGATACAATCTGCAATTCTTCTTCCTCAAAGGATCTTTTAAATGTTGATTTTTATATCATTTTTTCCATGCTGTTAACTGCATTTACTTCTCTAACACCCTAAATTACCTAATAATAACTTAAGTACTTTTAAGGCAAAAGCCAAAGAAATGCAAATAGAACAGAAAACTCCCAAGTACCAATCCACTAGGTTTCTGCAGCTGTTAAGATGCAGTCATTCCCGTTTTGTATCTAACACCCCAGAAGCCTACTGGATTTTAGATAAATTCCCAGACCTCCTATACTTCATCTGCTGTGTTGCGCTCAGTCACATCGCCTCTTTATGACCCCATGGACTGTAGCCCACCAGGCTCCCCTGTCCATCGGATTCTCCAGGCAAGAATACTGGAGTGAGTTGCCATTTCCTTCTCCAATACTTCATCTAAACATACTTTAACATGAATCTCTCAAGTCCTTCAATAAATGACCATCATTACATATCTACAAAAAATAATAATTCCTTAATGTCATCCGGGATAAAGCCAGGGTTGAAATCTATTTCATAACTTTTTTATAGTTGGTTTGTTCAAAGCCCACGTTTCCTTTAGCCAATATGTCTCCTAATATCTCTAAGACAGTGTTCACTTCCCCACTTTCAGGACTTTGCTACACGCGTCTCTGTGGTTTTCATCTATCCCACTTCCTTTATGTCAGAGGCGGTGCACATGTACTGCCCTCATATCAGGAGGCCCCAGTGGGTTTAATGCACCTTGACACGTGCATTAAAATATTTCTCAGCAGCTTTTCACCTGATGGTTTAGCAGCCACTGAGGCGTATGTCTAGATTAGGGATTAGCAAACTTTTTCAGTAAAGAGCCAGAGAGCAAATATTTTTCACTTTGTGGGCCATTTGGTATCTGTCTCTATTCAGCTCTATTTCCCTCTGGTCGCAGAAAACCAACCAGATACAAGATGTAAACAAGTGGGCGTGACTGCATTCCAATAAAACTTTATTTAAAAAAACAAGTGGCAGCCAGATATGACCATAGTCTGTCGATCCCTGATTCACTAGGGACTGAATTTTTTTTTTTGGGGGGGGGGGGGGGGATTGAAATTTTTAACAATCCTTCAGTGTTTGCTATCTAGAATTTATCAACAATGAACAGCTTTAATTATCTATGATTTGGTCACCCTGAAGTACAATTTGTACAAGGAAAGCAGGAAAAATGCTTGATCTTTTTATCAAGTTTTAGAAAAAGGAGTCGGTGTTCTACAATCCTTTGAAGGTAAATGATATACACACACACATATATATGTATGAAACTATTTATATTATATATATGTGTATATCATTATGAACTCATGGAGTTGAGCCCTTCTGGTACATTCCAATCCCCTATAGTCATTCTTTTTTAATGCTCAATCTGCTCCATTTTTTTTTTTTTTTTGCCCCACTTTTCAGGATGGCCTTGTGCCCTTTTAATTCAGTATGCAATCATTTTTGATACTTTTCCTTACCTGCCAGGATAACAAGATGTTCCACCAGGCTCCCCTCCCTCACATTTCCTGCCCCTCACTTAGACTCAGGCACTTCCCCCAAAAAGCCCTCATTCCTTTCACTGGAGAGAGGCATTCACAGGTAGCTCACTGCTACTGAGCCACTTCTAGGTCTTTTCAGAAGGCAGAGCTAGAAACTACTTTCTTTTAAAAGAAAAGCATATGACTCTATATAAGCATTACCAATTCAAATCAAAGATCCCAAGGTTTTTACTTAACTCCTTTAATATTAGAACTATATCTCCTTTATACTGAAAATCTTGATCTTGGCACTTTGCTTTATCTAATTGCATAAAATTGTGTGCATAAAACAGTTCCAAAATAATACAAAAATACTTAATATTACTACTAAACAATTTACAACTTTTTTTTGCAATTTGTCCTCAACGGAAAATATATTTCACCAGAGACACAAATTATTGTGTTGTGAAGTTGATTAAAACAATTCTTTTCTGTGATTAATCCTCCAGCTTTATATTTAGTTAGGTTCATATGTTTCATTTTCTTTTTAATTTTTAGAATTTTCTGCTTCTCCTGAAATTTAATAAAGAAATAAATTCTATATTGCATATAAATATTTCTATGGTTCCAAAAACAGAGCTATAAAAAAAGTTACATTCAGAGTAGTCTAGCTGTCATCTCGGTATTATCCCCTGATCCCTCCTTTTTCTATGTAGATGACTTATGCTTTAAAATATATATATATTTAACTTTTAAAAATATAATCAACATAACTTTCCCATTCTTATATGAAAGATGGCATCCAACACAAAATATTCTTCCCTTGCATTTTTCACTTAATATGTGTTGGAGAAAAATCTACAGTGACACACAGAACTTCATTCGTTTGTTAATAAATAATACTCCGGCATGTGGTCATTCCATAAGTTCTTCAGTCACCCACTAAACTTGCTATTTTCAGCATCTTGCTATTACAAGTAGTACTACAATAAATAATCTAGCACCTGTGTCCATTTATATACTTTCTAGTGCATCTCTGCATCTGTGAGGTAGTTTCCTACAAGAAGCATTGCTAGATCAATAGGATAATATACATGCAATCTTGCTAAACATTACCAAATTCACTTCCATGGAACTGTCCTATTTCCACCTAATAATAACTTGAAAATTACAAAAACAGCTTTCAGTTTGCTTGCTTATATTTGTGCTTCAATAATGTACCAATGTATTCAATTTTAAGCAGGACATTATTATGACAGAGAGCAGAGGAGCATTGGGAGAATAAAAGGTATGAAATTAGAGAAAAAACATATGTTCAAAATTCTAAAGGTAAAAAAGCAAGGTTCTACTTTCAATTAGAAAAATAATTATCTAATATAATTGAATGCCAAGGAAACAGATATGCCCAAACGTATCAAACAAAAAACTAAGTGAGTTTCATTTTGGCTTGTATTTAAACAAATACTGCACAGTTTTGATTTAAACAAAAACTACATGAAGAATTAATGTTTTTGAACTGTGGTGTTGGAGAAGACTCTTGAGAGTCCCTTGGACTGCAAGGAGATCTAACCAGTCGATCCTAAAGGAAATCAGTCCCGAATATTCATTGGAAGGACTGATGCTGAAGCTGAAACTCTAATACTTTGGCCACCTGAAGCGAAGAACTGACTCATTGGAAAAGACCCTGATGCTGTGAAAGATTGAAGGCAGGAGGAGAAGGGGACGACAGAGGATGAGATGGTTGTGTGGCATCACCGACTCGCTGAGCAAGCTCTGAGAGTTGGTATTGGACATGGAAGTCTGGCGTGCTGCAGTCCATGGGGTCGCAAAGAGTCGGACACGACTGAGCAACTGAACTGAACTAGACACGGTTTTGATCCTTTCAGGAATAAAGGATATTTCATTTTTAAAACGGTAAAGAGTAAAGTGTTTATCTAATACCAAAGCATGTTCTAAATTGTAGCCCATAGTTGTAAATGACAAGCCGAGAGAATTAACGGATACATTTTAGTTAATTCAAAGTTGGCATTTTAAACCAAAAAAAACCCCACAAAACTTCATTATATACTTTTGCACACAGTTTTCAAAGGGTGTGGCCAAAGACAACAGAAAAATCTGTAAGTCTGCAGAGAAACTCCTCCTTACCTTTCCTTCTGGCTGCCCTTGTGCTGAATGTGATGAGCCGTGTGCTGTTCAAAGTAGTACTCCTCCAAGTTAAGCAGGAGCAAGGAAAATCTACATTTTGGGAGAAAAAAAAAGGTCAGGTTAACTTTTTTAACATATTAAGAAAGCAGAATATTTTATACGTGTTCCCAAAGTGTTTTCCATCTATTACATCAAAAAAGACTTATTAACTGTGTATCATGTACCAGGTATGCCTCTCCATCCAGAAAGACCTGTCTAGCTATGCCAAAAACAAAACTGTTTTGTTGCTAAGTCACTAAGTCACGTCTGACTCTTTGCAATCCCATGGACTGTAGCCTACCAGGTTCCTCTCTCCATGGAATTTCCCAAGTAAGAATACTGGAGTGGGCTGCTATTTCCTTCTCCAAATTTGTTTACCAAGTGGACCTATTATTTCTTTACAGAAACTCCAAATTTCAAGAAACAAAACTTGTTCTTGCCTGAACAAAGCTCGGAGCCTTCCCACCTACAGAGCTCTCGTCCTCTGTCCCCTGTGACTGCACCCTGGGCTTCTGGCCCACACACACCACTCCAGCGACAGGGCTCAGGGGTGGGTGGGTGCCTCTTGCTACTCTCGCAAGACCACAAGCCTCTGAGAGGTAGATCTTTAGATATTCCCCTGTACTCACTGGAAAAGACCCTGATGCTGGGAAAGACTGAGGGCAGGAGAAGTAGGGGACGACAAAAGATGAGATGGTTGGATGGCATCACCGACTCAATAGACATGAGTTTAAGCAAACTCCGGGAGAGAGTGAAGGCCAGGGAAGCCCGGCGTGCTGCAGTCCATGGGGTTGCAAAGAGTCGGACACGACTGAGTGACTCAACAACCAACCTAATGCTTGCACAATGACTATGTCACAGATAAGATAAGCAAGTTGAAACTGAATGGGATTGAAAAATAGTCCCTTTTAAAGTTTGAAGTGCTTTTTTAAAAACAAAGCATTAGCGAAAAGTATTATTTAGCTGTATGGCCACAGAACCAAACACATGGCAAAGAACTGGAAGCAACGGTTTTGTTTTGTGGGAAGGACCCGGAAACACCAACGGCACCGAGTTACAGGGAGAGACAGGTTTGCATGGAAACGTGGCACTGGAGCTGGGTCTTGAAGTTCCTATGTAAGAGGGAAAGACATCTAGATTAAATTTGGCAGAACAGATCTCTAGATTAAATATGGCGGAATAGAACCTAGATTAAATATGCAGAATAGACCTCTAGATTAAATACAGCAGAATAAATATGTATGGTTTATTTCTGCTCCCTCTGGAAATAACAATACAAGGTAAACAAAAGTATTTTTTAAATAGTAAAAAGCCATAGACTACAGAAAATTGGAGAGGTGTACAAGCAAGTGAGAGAGAACAGTAAGTTTGTGAGCAACAGACAGTGAAAGTGAACAGACAGCAGATGGAGGAATTAGCAGTGACCAGAAACCAAAAGAGCTGATGCCGCCAGAGAAGGCACCAATCAGGAGAAAACCAGAAGTTTCAGGACTACAGGAATAAGGTAGCAAGAAGGCAGGGATGACGCCAAGGTGATGTTCAAAGTCCAAATGAGGCTAGTCACTGAGATTCCTCCCCTAAAGTCCTCCCGACAGTTTTTCAATAACAAAATTTAAAAAGGGGCTCTAAACTAGACATCAAGCACAGTGCGGAGCATGAGAAGAAGGTGGTTACAGAAAAATCAGGAAGACACATAACACTCCAAGTAGCAATCTGGTGGATTATCTTTGGAAAAACCTAGTCCTAGAGAAAAGACCCATGGCTACCAGCATTTGAAAGAACATCAACCCACACTGAAGCCCAGCAAAAGAGGCCTGCCCACAGGAATTACATGCTTCCCCCTTAAATATAAGACACCCCAAGATGACCAGCTTCCAGTGTGAAAGAAATAGACCAAGCAAGCAGAAGAACACAACCTGAAGGACTAGAAATGATGTACAGAAAAAAAGGTCCAAAGACTTTAATTAATATCCTTACAAAGAAGAAATTATATCCATAAACCAAGATATGGCTCACTTAAAAATTTTGAACCAACAGAAAAATAACTCATAAACTAAAAATAATGACAGCAGGAACCAGCTCTACCATCACAACAGGCAGCTTTTATTGGGCTGTTCTACACTGTAAAATCCATGAACAAGAATTAATCATAGGCTAAACTGCCAGAGCTCAGTGTAAAATGCTCACTATTAGTACCTACTGTGAATTTCAATACAATCACAAAAGTTAGGATTGCTAGGAACATCCTTTGATGCATCAGGTAATTTCCAGGAAGGTATAAATCAGAGAGATAGTTACTAAGTACCCTGCCCCTTACCTTTAGCTTCTTAATAAGCTGAAATGCTTTGCTTGGGCTGCAGCTAGGCAACCCTTCCTCCTTCTCCTTCACCTCCCCACTTCTCTTAGAGAGAGGGTAAAATAAAGTAAGTATTTGTCAATAAGACCATGGCATAATTTTGTTGCTGTGTAGCACAAGCAGCCTTCATAAACAGCCAGCTTTTCCATACAAATAAGATAGAATCGTATCTTTAATATTGTTAAAATGTCATACTAGCCAAATGTCTATACCAGCCAAAGCAATCTATATATTCAGTGTTATCCCTAGCAAACTCTCAATGGCAATTACTGCAGAAATAGGAAAAAAAAAAAAATCCTAAAATTCATACAGAATCAGAAAGCTAAAATAATTGAGAATAAAAAACAAAGCTGGAAGTCTCACAGTTCCTGTATGAAAAGATATTACAAAGCTACAGTACTAAAACAATGTGGTACTGACATGTAGACCAGAGGAACAGAAAGGAGCGCTCAGAAATACTCTCGTATTGATCGGGTCTTCGACAAGGGACCAAGGTCACACAATAGGGAAAGAACTGTCTCTTCAACAAATGGAAATCTGGGTATTGACATACAAAAGAACGATCCTGAACCTTTCATTATATATAAAAAAAATCAACTCAAAATTAATTAAAGGCCTAATTTTAAGACCTGAAACTATAAAACTCCAGGAGAAAACATAAGTGGAATGCTTCATGACACTGGATTTGGCAATGACTTCTTGGCTATGACACAGCAAGCACAACAAAAGCAAAAATAGATAAGTGTAACCACATCCGACCTCTGTGACACGGAAGTATGACTGCTACTCTGCAGCAAAGAAAACAACCAACAAAGTGAGATGGAGGGATTTCCCTGGGGGTCCAGTGGCTAAGACTCCATGCTCCCAATGCAGGGGGCCTGGGTTCCATCCCCAGTCAGGGAACTAGATTTCACGTGCTGGAACCAAGACCCAGTGCAGCCAAATACTAACAAAGTGAGAAGGCAACCTACAAAACTGGAGAAAATATTTGCAAACCATATATCTCATAACGAGTTAATATTGAGAACATATAAAGAACTCCTACAACTCAACAAAAATTAAACTAAAAAATGGGCAAAGGTCTTAAATAGACACTTGTCCAGAGAAGATATGCAAATAGCCCCGTGTATAAAAAAGATATTGAACATCACTAATCATCAGGACACTGCAAATCAAAATCTCATATACCATTACAAAATAACAAACACTGGTGAGGATGTGGAGAAATTGCTGGTGGAATTGTGAAATGAGGCAGCTGCTATGGAAAACAGTACAGAGGTTCCTCAAAAAATTAAAGATAGAACGATCATGTTCAGGTTCCCTCTGGTGGGCAGATGACTCCTATCCTCCCTCCCAGCCTCACAGATTCATGCATCTCTCACCACCCGCTTCTTTGTTGTTGTTTAGTCACTCGGTTCTGTCCGACTCTTTGTGACCCCACAGACTGTAGCCCACCAGGCTCCTCTGTCCATGGAATTTCCCAGCCAAGAATACTGGAGTGGGTTGCCACTTCCCTCTCCACCTGCTTCTTTAGCTACTCTTTAGTCCTTCCAAGTCATCTAATTGCTCTAGCAACCAGGGTATGTTTATCGACTCCTATTAATTAAAAGGCTTGGCTTCTAATGCTCCATGCCTAGAGCCAGAATCAAAAGCACAATGAGGTATCACCTCACGTGGCTCAGAATGGCCATCATCAAAAAGTCTACACACAACAAATGCAGGAGAGAGTGTGTGGAGAAAAGGGAACCCTCCTACACTGTTGGTGGGAATGTAAACTGGTACAACTACTATGGAGAACAGTATGGAGGTTCCTTAAAAAACTAAAAATAGAACTACCATACGACCCAGCAATCCCAACCCTGGAAACATATCTGGAGAAAACTATAATTTGAAAAGATACACACACACCAATGTTCATCGCAGCACTATTTACAACAGCCAAGACACAGAAGCAACCTGAATGTCCATCAACAAGAGGAATGGATAAAGAAGATGTGGTACATGTATACAGTGGAACATAACTCAGCCATAAAAAAGAATCAAATGCCATTTGCAGCGACATGGATGGACCTAGAGATTATCATATAAAGTAAGTCAGAAAGACAAATGCCATGTATGAATCAAATATGGAATTTAATTTTTTTAAATGATATAAATAAACTTATTTACAAAGTAGGAACAGAGAGTCAGATTTTGAAAACAAGCTTATGGCAACCAAAGGAGTAAGGCTGGGTAGGAGGGATAAATCAGGAGCTTGGGATTAACATACACATGACTATATAGAAAATAGATAACCAACAAGGACCTGATATATAACACAGGGAACTCTACTCGGTAACCTATGTAGGAAAAGAATCTGAAAAAGAAGGAATATATCTTTATGCATAATTGAATCATTTAGCTGTATGCTTGAATCCTATGACCCAAGAGTCACACTTATGAATACAGTGTGAACATATCAGAGATATTTGCATATCCATGTTCACTACAACATTATTCACAATAGCCAAGAGATAGAAGCAATCTAAGTATCTGCTGATGGATGGGTGGGTAAAGAAAATGAGGCATATACATACAGTAAAATATTTTTCGGCCCAAGAAAAAAAGAAGTCTTGTCACACGCTACAACATGCAGGAACCTTGAAGGCACTGCTCCAGGTGAAATAGATCAGTCACAAAAAGACAAATACCACATTGTTCCACTTATATAAGTATCTAAAGTAGTCAAACTCTTAAAGAAAACAAAATGGTGGTTGCCAGGAGCTTGAGGGAGGACAGAGCTTCACTTCTGCAAGATTTGAAAGTTCTAGAGATTTGCCACACAACACGTGGACATACTTAATACTACTATACTGTAACTTAAAACTGTAAATACTTAAGTAAAAAAATAGTAAATCTTAGGTGCTCTTTTTAATAAAAGGGTTTTTTAATTTTTTAATTTTGTTGAAGTATGTGGGTTTTTTGGCCAATAAAAATATCACATCAGGTACTAAGAACTAAAGACATTATTTTGGTAAATAATTTATATCCTCCTTAATGTACCAATATGCCTATTTTGTAAGAAATGTAAAACACATAATGAAAGAATATAACTAAATCACATTATTCAAAGTTAAAGGATTAAGAAACCTTTCAGAGTTTTCCTTTTTACTGAAGTGTTCAATTATACCTGCTTGAGAATTTTTGTATGTAAAAATTATTACCATAAATTTACACTGTGTTTTGAACAATGATTTTTTTTTTTTAATTTTTTATTAGTTGGAGGCTAATTACTTCACAACATTTCAGTGGGTTTTGTCATACATTGATATGAATCAGCCATAGATTTACACGTATTCCCCATCCCGATTCCCCCTCCCACCTCCCTCTCCACCCGATTCCTCTGTGTCTTCCCAGTGCACCAGGCCCGAGCACTTGTCTCATGCATCCCACCTGGGCTGGGGATCTGTTTCACCATAGATAGTATACATGCTTTGAACAATGATTTTCAAACTGCATTCCATGGAGTAAAAGTTTCCATGCTTTAAAAAGAACCTAAAAACCCTTTTATAATTTCATGATCTCAGCCATTAGTTTTGTATCAGTATAACAGACTATAAATTCTTTCTTTAGGAGGCCCTGGGTCCTGCTCCTGGGTGTTCCTTAGTTCAATCCACGTTTCCAGAGCTGTAGTGGCGTTTTCTGTAGATAAATTGACACATTCGGCAACTGAACTTTCCTGAAAAAGATTCTGGCCCATCCTCATAAAACATCCTGCTCAACACTTAACCAGCAACGTAAAACAAGTTGACTGCGGGCAGCCCTGAGAGCTGAGGCTGCATTCACAGCTGCTCAATGGTTGTTCAAAGCTCCACTGACAAACAGTCTTTAGACTGGAGCCCGAAGATTTTGCCGGTCAGTCGATTTTCTAGGTTGGAGATGTTGAGAAGGGAAAATGTGCCAGCTCACGTTAGGAGTGTGTTCACAGCCGGCTGTCCTCTACTTGCATCTTTACTCTGAACACCTCAACACGATCCTTGGATGTAGCCAGACTGTAGGGACCCCACTACCTACCTGGAGAGCTGGCTTAACTAACTTGAGCATTTCTTAAAATGGCCTCTGAAACAAGAAATGAAATTAAGGGGTGATCCAGTGGTTAGGGCTCCATGATTCCACTGCAGGGGGCACAAGTACAAGGAATGAAATGAAGAAAATGTTGAACAGACGAGGGCGAGAACATAGTTCTGGGACCCACTGTTAGAAATGTGCCCCCAATGATGTACATTTGACAGCAACCTCTGAAAAAATGAATCTTACTCCACCTAACTCTATGAACGTCAATTTCTCCTTTCTCAATTCTGCTATTAACACAAAAGGAAAGCTTACTCTGCCAAAATTCAGCTGAACTAAATCTACTCCATTTTGCCAACCCACCAGTCAGAACTCTGTCAAGAGATTAGATTAGTGTTAGATGACTTCATAGCGAGTTTATGCTGCAGATGGGTGACTACTTCCTCTTCAGTTTATAAATAATCTGTCTAATCTGAAAGAATACTAAACCTGTGTTTCTCAAGGTCTTTCAGTTTCTTAACCAAGGGTCACAGCCCTGGGAGCAGGCTTCCAGGAGGGTTCTCTACACCACCGAGAAGATAAAGGTAGAGAGAGTTTGAAGGAACAAACAACAGGAAATCCAGATGAATGCTTGATTACTGTTGTCTCTAGCAGAGCTTCTCATGCTTTAATTATCCGGGGATCTTGTTAACAGGCAGATTCTGATGCAGGAGATCTGATAGGAGCCTGAGACTCTGCATTTGCTAACAGGCTCCCAGACAGAGCTGATGGGATAGCCACAGACCACACTTAGTGTAACAAGGTACTAAGTCTCCATGAACCAGGCTTGGAGCATTCCTGAATTGTTCTAAATGTCAAAGATACCATAAAAACAAGCACTGACCCAGGATGTAAAACAGGAGCAGCATGCTGCGGTGGAAAGGGGGCTGGACTGGATCTGAGGACATTTGCTTTAGGCTCAGCACCCCCATGTCGTGGCTACTGGACTCTCGGTAAACCACTTTGCTTTCTCAAGCCTCCAACTATAAAGTGAGGGGCAGGGAGCTACAGCTTAGATGACCTCAAAAGTCCTTTCTTAACCAGTGGGTTCATAGATTTACTAAATAAACTTGGGTTTAAAGAATCAGCAGGAATTCCATTTCAGGCATCATGGCAGATTAAATGTCCAAAGAAACAATCTCAATACAGAGCCTCTAAAACTGCTAGATTACTGAAACTTCACACGCTTGGCTGAGGCAATGGAAACATAAGGGAAGGTCTTGGAAGAGAGAAACCAAGAAGTCAGCAAGGCACCGGAGGAGGCTTTTCCCAGCTGTCTGAGCAGCAGAGCCTGAATCCAGGAGGGGACTGAGATGGGGAGAGGGAAGGAACAGAAAAGGCTAGGGTCCCTAAAGTAACAGCCTCTAAGGGTAAACATCCGTTGGATCATAGAAAAAGCAAGAGAATACCAGAAAAACATCTGCTTTATTGACTACGTGAAAGCCTTTGACTGTGTAGATCACAACCAACTGTGGAAAATTCTTCAAGAAATGGGAATACCAGACCACCTTACCTGCCTCCTGAGAAATCTATATGCAGGTCAAGAAGCAACAGTTAGAACCAGACATGGAACAACAGACTGGTTCCAAACTGGGAAAGGAGTACGTCAAGGCTGTATATTGTCACTCTGCTCACTTAACTTATATGAGTACATCATGCAAAATGCCGGGCTCGATGGAGCACAAGCTGGAATCAAGATTGCCAGAAGAAATATCAATAACCTAAGATAGCAGATGACACCACCCTTATGGCAGAAATGAAGAGGAACTAAAGAGCCTCTTGATGAAAGTGAAAGAGGAGAGTGAAAAAGCTGGCTTAAAACTCAACATTCAAAAAACTAAGATCATGGCAACTGGTCCCATCATTCCATTGTTTCCCCATCTATTTGCCATGAAAACAGTGAGAGACTTTATTTTGCGGGGGGGGGGGGGGGCTCCAAAATCACTAGAGATAGTGATTGCAGCCATTAAATTAAAAGATGCCTGCCCCTTGGAAGAAAAGCTATGACCAACATAGACAGCATATTAAAAGGCAGAGACATTACTTGGCCAACAAAGGTCCATCTAGTCAAAGCTATGGTTTTTCCAGTAGTCATGTATGGATGTGAGAGTTGGATCATAAAGAAAGTTGAGCGCTGAAGAATTAATGCTTCTGAACTGTGGTTTTGGAGAAGGTTCTTGAGAGTCCCTTAGACTGCAAGGAGATCAAACCAGGCAACCCTAAAGGAAATCAGTCCTGAATATTCATTGGGAGGATTGAAGCTGAAGCTGAAACTCCAATACTTTGTCTACCTGATGCGAAGAACTGACTCATTTGAAAAGACCCTGATGCTGGGAAAGATTGAAGGCAGGAGGAGAGGGGATGAGAGAGGATGAGATGGTTGGATGGCATCACTGACTTGATGGACATGAGTTTGAGCAAGCTCTGCAAGCTGGTGGGAAGCCCTGGACAGGGAAGCCTGGCGTGCTGTAGTCCATGGGGTCGCAAAGAGTTGGACACGACCGAGCAACTGAACTGAACTGAGGGTGAAAATAAAAAACCACCCACGCTACCTTCCCAGAGGGATATGGCAGGACCTTGGCCCCGGGCAGGGGACAAAGTAAGTCTTCTTTACAGCTGAGACTACAAGCCTGCCTTAAGACACATTAGGGCTAGAATTCACACTACCTACTGAGCCCAGTAACACTAAGAGCAAACCAGTATTGTCTCTCCCCCAACCCCAGGCACATACACATGCAAACACTCTCTGGAAAAACACTCATTAAACCGAGATTTCCAAAAATAAACTCAAAGAGGCCACCATCAAAAACCATTAAACAAACGAAGACATAAAATGACTAAATGAAGGTCAGTACAAGCAGCAGACCACTCGTCAAACCTGTAAAGTCTACAGTTAATTTATTTTCTGCATCTGATCATTACAATAGTGCTTAGTCTCTCAGTCGTGTCTGACTCTGCAACCCCGTGGACTGTAGTCCTCCAGGCTCCTCTGTTCATGGGATTTCCCAGGCAGGAATACTGGAGTGGGTTGCCGCTTCCTTCTCCAGGGGAACTTTCCAAGCCAGGGATTGAACCTGGGTCCTCTGGCATTATAGGCAGATTCTTTACCATCTGATGGGCTTCCCTGCTAGCTCAGACGGTAAAGCGTCTGCCTACCATGTGGGAGATCCAGGTTCGATCCCTGGGTCAGGAAGATCCCCTGGAGAAGAAAATGGGAACCCACTCCAGTACTCTTGCCTAGAGCCTGGTAGGCTACAGTCCACGGGGTCGCAAAGAGTCAGACACGACTGAGAGACTTCACTTCACTTTACCATCTGAGCCACCAGGGAAGCCAGATCGTTACAAGAATAAGTTAAAAGAAATAGGACATCAAAAACACAAAGGAACAGACTTTTATAAAAAATGACCAAGGCAGCTGTAAGTGAGCCAAATGAAATTAGGAATTTAAAAATATAGTAAGTGAAATTAGGGAATTCCTGGGTGTCCAGTGGTTAGGACTCGGCACTTTCACCGCCAAGGGCCTGAGTTCAACCACTGGTTGGGGAACTAAGATCCCATAAGCCACACAGGGAAGCCAAAAACAGAAAAAAAAAAAAAAAAAAAAGAAAAAAAATGAAATTAAAACTTTAGTGCAAATTAGGCAACTAGTGAAAAAGTAAGTTTTAAGATGGATTAAAATAACCTACATGCAACACAGAAAAATCAAGATACATATTAAATAGTTGTTATGAGAGATTAGGGGCTTAAGGAGTGACAATAAGCAATATTCCCCGAGCTGAAGATTTAGCTACAAATTTTCCAAAACTATTCCAGTTTGAGGAGCCCCAACTAGCAGAGATGAACAGAAGGAGGTGTCTATGCAGACAAACCCCAAAACAGTACAAAGAAAAGACCTTACAAGCAGCCAGAGAAAGGGCAGATTCCTAACAAATAATGAGACTTGAACAACAGGGGTGTGTTGCAGGCTAATCTCCCCAAATAGAAGGTGGCCCCCCACAAAGCTCCACGGAAACCTGCTCTGGTCTTGTGTTACTGGCAACAGTCTGGATCAACAAGGTTTGCACCCCGGTGTCTTAATCATGCCGGAGAAAGTGCTGGAAGCCCCCTAACCGTGTTTACAGATATACAAACCTGGACCTCATCCACTGTGTCATGTAGACTCAAGTTCAAGGCTGAGACAGCCCCTGAGCAAGCCAGGGGAGGGGCCAGGCCAACCCACAGCAACAAAAATTGCCTGGGACCTGGAGAGCAAGACTCCATCACAGCATAACAATCCCTCTGTATCCTGGCCCTCGGTCACCCCACGGGGCCCAGGTTCCTCCTGAAGAGAGAAGCCTGACCCTGCCGGGGGCTAAGAGCCACACCCAGAGGGCAGGCACACAGGTTACTGATCTATCTGTACTTTGTTGGGTCTTCCCTCACCCATCCCATGTTGCTCCAACAAGTTGCATGCATATTACAGGATCTTCAAAATGCTGAGAGAATTAAACAACCAGCAAAGTTGATTTTCAAAACAAGGGCCATATAGGGACACATTCAGACAGACAAAAACAGACATAGTTTACTATCATCAGACCCCCAACAGGGGAACTTCTCAAGGATGTTCATCAGGAGAGAGAAAATTCTGCAGGGAAGATACATGCAAGAAGAAATGCCAAGACACTGATAAATACGCATGTAAACTATACAGGTATTAACAAGACAATGATGCTGTCTGATTAAAATATAGATTGCAAACACTGGACCATAACATACTATAATTTAAAATGGGACAAAAGGAGCTAAGTGTCCCAAGGTCCTTATATTGTTAGGAAGGAGGGTAAAGAGAATGACTGGCCTCAGACCTTAAGTTAAACATAAATGTTAAAATTTCAAGGAAAAGCACTAGAAAAACCAGAAACAGACTATATAACTTCCACATTCTTCAGGAAAAATGAAAAGGGAACAAGGAGATCTTGCTAGTTAATCCAAGAAAAGGAAAAAATAAGACAAAATTAAAAAGTAAAAATGATTCCAAATATATCTGCAATATTAATAAATGTAAGTGGGCCAATCTGTCAAGAAATATAAGAATAAAAAGTTCAACTACAAATTATAAGAAATAAGCTTAAAACCTAAGGATAAGAAAAGTTGGAAGTAAAAGAATGAAAACATGTAATGCAAACAACCCAAAGAAAATATAGCTACATTAATATCAGACAAAATAGAAAAAAAATATCACTAGAAGGAGTTCATTGTATGTTGATGAAAAACTTAATTTGCTAAGGAGACATTAATTCTAAGGTTAAGTAGACTTAATAACATACCCTGAAAATAGTTACAGTGAAGTTGATAGAAATACAAAGTGAAGTTAGCATCATGAATCCTCTCTCAATCAGAAAAAAATTCATTAAAGAAATAAAAGATCTAAACAATTAACAAGCTTTATGTTAATACATATACAGGATATTGTACCAATATTAACATCTATCTTCAACATCATATTGAACATTTGTGAAAATTGACTACATATTGTTATAAAACAAAATTTCAAAGTATTATACAGACCTTATTCACTGAGCACAGATTAACAAATTAAAAGAAGATAATTTCAAAATCCATCAGTTGGAAATGTTAAATATCTGATGAGTAAAAAAATGATACCACAACAGTATTTAGGAAAAAACCAAGCAATGAATTCATTAAATGGTCATTTCCATTTACATCATTTAAAAAATCATACAGCAAACACACTGGAAATCCATTATGCATAGATTCTGGTGTCTTTTTAAATGGTAGCCACTTTGGAAGAAATTAATTTGAGACAGTAATAAGGGAATAAGGTGACAGGTATTTCCAGTAAAGCCAGTATAAATTCTAAGTTAATCAAAAAATTTGCAACATTTATTTTTACTCTGTTTTTTGGTTATGTAAGAAAAATAAATCTTATTTCTTTACATCAGTTATGTCAATTTCTCTCAGCCCATCAGTATTCCTAGCTAACTGAGTGCTGATTCTGACTTTATTTTCAACACCTGGCAAACTCCACAGAGGTATGAAAGGAGCAGGATGAACAGTCTTTAAAACGAATGATTAAACCAGACTGTAACAAATCAGTTTTCCCTCTCAGGAATCATTTTTAGTATAACAAATACAGACACAATTGACAAACATATTAAGTAAAAGATATTATATCAGGCAAGAAATTTAACACCAGCATAACCAAGAGAATTATACACAGATAGAATGTTTGAAGCGAAGCTGAAGTCTGAGATATGCCTGTAAAATGATGAATGTAATTTGTGAGCCCAATATAGAATTTATGATCATCATGTTTTAGCCTGGAAGGACAGCTTTCAAGCCATAGGTAAGTAATCTGTTCTGAAACTGTAGACAGAAAACTGACTCTCTCCCAGTAGGGACAAGCCTCAGCTGTCTCAATTTCTCTATCACCTTAAAAGAAAACAGCTGTGGTCCCACCACACCACTCCTAGACCTAGATAAAAAGTGTATAACAATTAGCTTACTCCTAAATCCTGAAATAGAAATATCTAAATAGCTGCAGTTTATAGAATTCCCTCATATGTTAATCTACTGTACACATCTACCATTCCCAACAATTCCAAGACATGTGAACTGTCTTTAGATTTTTACATTTATCTTCATTAACACGTGCAAAGGACATTTCAAAACACCAGTGAGATCAATATGCTTTCTTCCAATCTAAATCTTAACCAGAAGAACAGTGTATTTAATCTGAATAGCCAGTTAGCTCTTTGTTTTCTAATAGTGAAAACTACCCAAAGTTTTACTTTAAAGCATCACCAATAATTGATACCAGTCTAGTCAAGGCTATGGTTTTTCCAGTAGTCATGTATGGATATGAGAGTTGGACTATAAAGAAAGCTGAGCACCGAAGAATTGATGCTTTTGAACTGTGGTGTTGGAGAAGACTGTTGAGAGTCCCTTGGACTGCAAGGGGATCCAACCAGTCCATCCTAAAGGAGATCAGTCCTGGGTGTTCATTGGAAGGACTTATGTTGAAGCTGAAACTCCAATACTTCGTCCACCTGATGTGAAGAGCTGATTCATTTGAAAAGACCCTGATGCTGGGAAAGATTGAGGGCAGGAGGAGAAGGGGACGACAGAGGATGAGATGGTTGGATAGCATCACCGACTCAATGGACATGAGTTTGGGTGGACTCCGGGAGTTGGTGATGGACAAGGAGGCCTGGTGTGCTGCGGTTCATGGGGTCGCAAAGAGTTGGATGCAACTGACCGACTGAACTGAACAGCTGTTTAAACCGGAAACTTTCGAGTTGGACTGCTGTTTAGCAAGTAAAAATACAGGACAACTAGTTAAGTTGGAACTTCAGATAAGTTACAAAAATTTTTTAGTACAAGTATGTACTACATATCACATGTGACAAACTAGAAGATTTTTCAGTTTATCTGAAATTCAAGCTTAACTGAGCATCCTGTATTTTAGCAGACAACTCTAAGCTAGAATTCTCCCTCTGTTACCTCCCACATGCAGTCCATCCCAACAAGGCCTATCAATTCTACCTCCTAAAAACATCTAAAATCCATCCACTTTTCTCCATTTCTTCTGCCATCACATTGGTCTAAGCCACCAATCTAAGAGTTTCCCAAGTGCCTCTCTGCTTCTACTTTTGTAGAACTACCATGTTCTCTAAATGTATCACTATCAACTTTATACTAAGAGATATAAAAGCTAACTTCAAGTTTCCCCTTTCTGGGTCATTATTGAGTAGCTGAATAGCAGCAGAAACCTAAAATCTCTTAAGCAGCATCAGAGGGACCCATGAAACCACAACTCTGAAGAGTGAGGACTTTTCAGGGGTGACCTCTGAAACAGCTCCAAGGAAAGTAACAGTTCTCTTAGGTGTGTCCAAGTCAATGACCTCTATCAATCATCTTGCTAAATGGTGTTTATTGCTACAAAGAGATAAGCTAAGAAAATCTGTGCAGCCACAAGTAAATTAGGAGTTCAATAAAGTTGGTTTTAAAACACGCTTGTCTTTCAGAAAGAATTCTAAGATTTAGAAAGAGACTGCTTGATTGTGAGATATTCCTGTCCTTCAAACTGCTATTCTAAGAACCCATCCTGGTTACTGTGCCCATCAACCCAAGGTTGCAAAGTCACAGAGCAGAGCACTAGAGAATTTAGGTTGTCGGTAAGTAAGAGTCAAGTGAAAAAAATGTGGCACTGGCTTTTTCAGATTACCGATGCTCAAGAACAGTTGCCACCTCCTGACTAATGAATAATAAGTATTTTGGTTGTGAGAGCTACAGTCCTCTGCGAGCGCAGCTAGCCTGTCACGCTGTGTGATCAATGGATAGCAACAAAGCAGATTATACAGAGAAATGCCAGTGCAGGCTTTAAAGATTTGTGTGATACTGCAGAGCTGTAGGAGCTAACCAAATTAAACACAAATTACTGCCATGGAAGTAACTGGCAGAAAACAGGTTTCCCTGTATATCAAACAGGCCTGTGGAATTGTTACAAATAACTCTTAGATCATAGAACATGATGGCAATTCAAGTGTTTCAAAGTTCTTACAATGTAAATTTGAACATTCATCTTTTTAATACAGAATACCCAGTCTTAATGTTGTTGGCACTGAACAAAGAAACTATTCAAGCTGTCTCCACATGAAACAAGCATTCAAAGGGGAAGTCAGAACAGCCTCTTATGAGAGTGAGTTCCTTTATTGAGGATCCAGTTATTATTATTCAATAAACAAGCCTTTCTGTGGATAAAACCTAATGATGCCACCAAAATCGTTCTTGGATGCCCCATCCAAGATACAGCTTTTAGTATGTCGTCTTCTCTACAGCGGAAAATAGAATTTCAGCCTTTGGACACCCTGGCAGAGGCCAGTATCAGAGATTGGTAAGAGGTATGAATGGTCGCACCGGGTCCAGTCAATCTCTATAAAAAGAAGCTTAGATGCTGCAAGAACAGGCAACCCTTAACGCCTGCGCTTGTAGTTCATGTATAATCTGTTTTGTGGGTCTCCATTGATTACACAACGTGACAAGCTGGCAGCACTCCGAGATAACTGGCTCCACAACCAAAATACGTGTAAAATGATTCATTCCCAGTTTCTGTCAGCACCTGGGACTACAGATCTGAGGACGAGCAAGCTGTTTCAGTCACACGAAATGCACTGGAAATTGACTTATAGCAGAAGTGAGCTTTCTTATAAAGGGCTTCCCTTGGAGAAACTGAGGATCAGAAACAATTCTAACTGCTCTGAGACCATTTCAGCCTCCACTCGCAGACCCGAGTCCCCCTGGGATGCGCTTTCACGTGCTCCCATAAGAAGGTCCACTGCTCGGCGAAGGACGTCTTGGGGCGGGGGGCGGGAGGAGGGGGTGGTGCGGTGCGGGCTGGACCCCGGCTTTTCTGTGAATAAGGCCGCTCTTTGAGGCTCTCTCCCGGCCCAGGAGGGCAGAGAGCGGCCCGGGCGTTTGCTTTGGGGCTGAACTTGGGACGGGAGCACCTGCGTCTGCTCCGCGGGCGGGTGGTCGCCCACCCGCGCGGTGTCGCCCGAGCGCGCGGACCCGAAGCCGGGGGCCGGGGGGCCCGCCGAGCCCGCTTACACCCCGCTCCCACCCACCCCCGACCCCCGGCCGCGCGGCTCCTTCCGGGTGAGCCGGGCCGCGGCGGCGGGACCCGCGTGGCCGCCCGGGCTTGGGGCTCCGGCGCGGGATGGGCCTGCCCCGCGGTCCCGGCGGCGGCCCGGCCTCTGCGCTGCCCGGCGGGCGCTCACCTCTCCCTGGAGTAGAGCTGCAGCTGCTGCTCGCGCTGCCTCTTCCGGGTGAACGCCATGGAGGGCGGGCGGGGCGCGCGGCTCCGGCTCGGGTTCCGCGGCGCCGCCGGCCGAGAGGTCGGGAACCCGGGAGGCGGGCCGGGCACAGCCGGCCTGCGGGCCCCACGAGGAGAGCGCGCCTGCGGCCTGGCGTCCCGAGCCCGCGCTCAGCGCCGCATCCCCGCCGCGTGGGGCCTTGGCCGTGACTCAGGTCGGAGGAGGGGCGGGCGCTCGCCCGAGGCGCCCGGGACCCAGGGTCCGGCTTGGGGGTCCGTCCCTCCGCCCCAAACCGCCGCCCCGCGGCTCCATTTCACTGATTTTCCGCCTGGAGACGGAAGCCCACCCTGAACTAAGCCAGCGTGTTGGCCACGGAGGTTCTAAATAACAGTTGAATCTTTAGTTGCAATAACTAGTCACATGACTCTCTTTTTGTTAACAGCTGTGTTTGAGATCTAGCTTACATGCACAACAATTCAGCCATTTAGAGTGTACCAATCAGTGGTTTTTAGTATATTCACAGATATGTTCAATTTATTGGTGCAGTTGAAATCCAGCAGGACCCTGGAGTGGGGGGCGGGGGGGGCTCCTGGGTACAAAAGCCATTCTGGGTCCCTGTTTATGTTTGAAGAAAAAATGCTTTAGTCTCCTAGGCCTTCGCTGAGTTCCCAAGGGCAGCTTCAAGCAGTTACTAACCAGGGCAGAGGGAAGCAGAGAAGAAGGGAAAGCAGTCCATCACAGTGCAGAGCGGAGTCCTAGCTGCTCCTCAGGATGAAGCCAATACAACTGAGCTCTGCTACAGGATGAGGCCCCGGGGGCAGGCGGGGGATGGTGACTTCAGGCTACCCACAGGACTTCATCCTCTTCCCTTACCACCAACAGTGAGAAGAAAGGCAAACACCCTTCCTCCCTCAGCCCACATTTTGCCTATAAATACTCTTCCCTGAAACCCACTTGGTCTAGCAATAGATGCTCTGAGTTCAGAAGAGAGTCACCTCGGCTGGAAAAAAGGCCAGAAAACAGCTTGCAAGTTTTCTTCATTCAGTTTAACGTTAGCGACTGATGTGACCCTGCCGGTGGAGAGTGACAAAGATTCCCTGACGGAGAGAACTCCAGCCTCGCCACTTTGAGGCTTCCTCTCCACCAGGCCTTGGCCTGGAAAACCACAGACTCTGAGCACATATGATTTTGTCTGCCACAGTACAAGACCTGCGCAAACGGGCAGTTTCTGACTACCCAGGCCTCATCCCGGGGTACCCCCAGCTCCCCTTAAGTGCCTGTCTGAGGAGGCTTAAGGCTTCCCAGAGGATTTACTATTTATTATAGCCAACACCTGAGGATCCCCTGTGGCTCAGTGGTTAAGAATCTGCCTGCAATGCAGAAGTGGGTTCCATCCCTCGGTAGGGAAGATCCCCTGAAGGAGGAAATGGCAACCCACTCCAGCATTCTTGCCTGGAGAATACCTTGGACAGAGGAGCCTGGCGGGCTACAGTCCGGGGTCACAAAGAGTCAGACACAATTGAGTACATACATAGCCAATACCTGACGTGGGCCCTGATTGCTGTTTCTGAGGGCATTTACAAAAAGGCCTTACAGCTGTGAATTCTTTCTCTGAAGCCTTGAGATGTGTCTCCCACAACCCAGGATTGGCTTCCTAAAGGACTCGAAAGCCATTTGAAATATCATCAGGAGGTTGAGGGCATCTGTCTCCTGCTTCCCCTGTAGCTCAGTTGGTAAAGAATCTGCCTGCAATTCTTAAGAATAATCCTTGTTTATTTTTCTTAAAGAAAAATTATTCTTATTCTTCCTTGGTAGTCCCTTATCAATTCCCTTGAGTATCAGAGGTACTCAAGACCTCTCTGGGAATGATCTGATTGCTGAAATGTTATTACCATGGCCCACGTGCAGGCTGGTTCTCTCTGTTCTAGCTCATGTGAGTATGTTTCTCAGTCATGTCCGACTCTTTGTGACCCCCATGAACTATATAGCCTGTCACGCTCCTCTGTCCATGGGATTCTCCAGGGAAGAATATTGGACTGGGTACCCAGTCCCTTCTCCAGGGGATATCTTCCTGACCCAGGGATCGAACTCAGGTCTCCTGCATTGCAGGCGGATTCTTTACCATCCATGCAACCAGGGAAGTCCACTCCAGCCCATTGATTTTAGATTAAATTGGCTCAAAGCTCACAGAATTCAACACCCTTTCCAATGTGTCACTTCCTTTCTCTGAGGACTTCCATCGTCATGACTCTCTCTGCCTTCTGAGATCCTGCTTCTTGACACATGTCTTTCCTTTCACCACGGAAGCATTTTATCTGCCCCCCTCCCCTCCGCGTTAATGGAGAGTTGTGAATCCTGGCAGCAGTAACATCAGTGCAAACTGCTGTTAAAAACCCATGTTAGAGACCCTGGGTTGGATCCCTGGTCAGGGAACTAGATCCCACATGCAGCAACTAAGAGTTTGAATGCCATACCTAAGACTTAGTGCAGCCAAATAAGTAAACATTAAAAAAAAAAAAAAAAAAGAATATTTTCTTAGCTGTTTTAAGTCTACCACCACTGAGGATCCCTCACATTTTTCTTCCACAAAGAGTCCAGGCTTACAAATTCCTTACCCCTCCTCACCCCACAGCCTTTCTAGGGCTAAGAAGTTCGGCCCCAGGATCCTCTGGGGTCTTGTTAGAAACACAGATTGCTGGCCCCACCCTGGTGTTTCTGATCTACTAGATGACTTCCCCAATGGCTCAACAAGTAAAAAATCCACCTGCAAAGCAGGAGACATGGGAGATGCGGGTTCTATCCCTGGGTTGGGAAGATCCCCGGGAAAAGGGCATGACAACCCACTCCAGTATTCCTGCCTGGGAAATCCCAGGGACAGAGGAGCCTGGCAGGCTGCAGTCCATGGGGCTGCAAAGAGTCAGACAGGACTGTGACTGAGCAAGACAGATCTGAGGTGGGCACCGAGAGTCCTGAGCCCCCAGGTAGTATTGATGCTGGTCTAGAGACCACTCTGAGAAACCCAGCTTTAGAACAACAAATTCCTTCCCAGTCTTAAAGAGAGCAGCACCTCCATCTCCCCTGCCTCCGCCCACCCCACCCTTCTCTTCATCCTGGCATCAGCAAATCTGCAACCTCAGGTGCGGGGAGGGGGGGAGTGCTTGCATTTTACTGCGAGCACTTATCAGCACCTTTCCCCCAATAAGCACAGTTTCCTTTCTAAGAGGCATGAGGTGCCAGGTTTAAAGAAAATGAGCCTTGTTTTTCCCCCACTGTGTTGCCTCATCATTGTAATTGTCAATATTACTGCTATCTGAATTTATGATGCAATTACTTTGTAGAAAACACTACGCTGAGTACTTTGCATGCATTTTATTCTTCAATCCCGTTGGGAGCTAATTCTCCACAAATCTTTCACATTTCTCCATATTAGGCATCATCAGTCAATTTGCTCAGATTTATTTCCATTCTGGGAGAGCAGAGATCAAGAGTATCCTCCCCCGGGGGACACCCCAGGGATGATGAGGACCACACCCTCCCTGCCCCAGGGAAGACTTGCGGACCTCTCAGGATAATTAATAGAATAGTTCTCTCCGGAGGACAGAGGGCGCGGGTTTGCCAGCAGCCTCTGAATAGGCTGTAGCTCAAACAGTAAAGAATCTGCCTGCAGTGTGGAAGACTTGGGTTCGAGCCCTGGGTTGGGAAGATCCCCTGGAGGAGGGAATGGCTACCCACTCCAGTATTCTTGCCTGGAGAATCCCCAGGGACAGAAGAGCCTGGTGGGTTACAGTCCATGGGGTCGCAAAGAGTCAGACAAGCCTGAGCAACTTTCACTTTCCTGGAGAAGTCTGGGGATTTCCAAAGATGCGTATTCCTGAGCTGTGATGCAGGACCACGGTGCGTCCACATGCACTGACCGCCTCATCGCACCAGTGGGATGTGAGGGTCAAGGGGCTCATGTTGCCTGCTCCGCGGTGAGTGACACACTCTTCAAATCCATGTGAGTACACTGTCCCTGTACCGCCAAATCTAGAGGCATTTGCCAAGCCTATCTAGCAGCTGTCACCCACCACTCCAGAGGAACTACCTGACTCCCTTCTTGGCAAATCTCTAAGACTGTTCTATTATTTCCATTCTTTGGAAGAGAAGAGCTAAAGCTTTATGCAGTTTAATAATATGTCCAATAGTAAGTGACAATGCCAGCTGATAAGTGACAGTGACAAGATCTGATCCCATGTCTGCCTGACTCAAATCTACTTTCTTTGCAATTATACATTTCTAGTGGCAATTCTGAGACCTTAAAAACAAAACAAAACAAAGAATCAGAAGTTCTCATTATTGTATTAAAGCTCTAAGTAACCTCACAGGAAGAAAACAAAATTTTCCACTGTCAGTGTACCCAAGGGATCCCCAACATACCTACCAGTGACAGTTGCTCCTGGACAATCTTCCTTGAAGCCAGGGAGGGGGAAGGGTCAACTCAATGTTTCTGACATCCCCTTTCAAAAAAAATATCTATTTTTATTTATTTGGCCACATTGGGTCTTAGTTGCAGCACACAGGCTCTCTTAGTAGCAGCATGTGACCCCCTAGTTGTGGCATGTGGGATCTAGCTCCCTGACCAGGGATTGAACCCAGTCCCCAGAATCTTAGCCACTGGACCATCAGGGACATCCCTGAGATCCTCATAAAGTCTGCTTTTCCTCCATTTCTCTTAGTAATTTATAGTATTTGTACATCTACATATCCATTTTCAGTCAGGTTTACTGAGGTATAACTTACATACAGTAACGTTCCTCAGTTGTAACTGTGTCGTGATCCCATCCCATGTTATGACACGTGTGGAGTCATGTGACCACCACCATGCTTGTGATGTAGGAATTTCCATCATCCTAAAATGCTTTCTTGTGCCCTGTTTTCAGGAATCCCGGTGTCCCTTCCTGATTCTTGGCAACCACTGATCTGCGTTATGTCTGTTTATTCCTCTTTTCTAGACTTTCATATAAATGGAGTTATAAAGCACGTAGTCATTCCTGTCTGACTTCCTTCCCTCAGCCCAGAGCTCTTGAGGTACATCCATGTGGTTACCTGGAACACTACTTCATTCTTTTTCTTTTTTTTGCTGAACAGTAAACTTTGTATGAATACACCTCAATGTGTTTGTCTTTTCAACAACTGATGGAAATCTGGGATGTGCTCAGTGCTTTGGGCTAATATGAATAAAGTTGCTATTAACATTTGAGTACACATCTTGTTAGAATATACATTTTCTCCCATCTCCTAGGGGCCATCTCCTGGAGGTTCCCATGTGTTCCCAGGATAAAGCCCAGCTCCTAGCATGGCACTGATACTTTTCAAGAACATTTCTCTGTCTTTCCCACTGTATATCTCTAAATATTTTCTGACACAAATTTGTATCTATGCACCCAAACAGTGCTAAGAGCTGGGGATAAATATGAACAGAGAAGATTCCAGTCTTTACAGAGCATCTAGTGGGTAAAATTGACTATAAACAAACCAAAATATAAAATAATTGCAGGGAATTCCCTGGTGGTCCAGTGGTTAGGACTCTGTACATCCACTGTGGAGGGCCCAGGTTCAATTCCTATTTGGGGAAGTAAGATACAAGATACCACAAGTCACATGGTGCAACCAAAAAAAAAAAAAAAAGATTGCTACCATGAGTGCTACAGAGAGATAAGATGACACTACTAGCTGCCATATGGCACTGGAAAACTTGGCTGGAGGTGAGAAGGTCACAGAACAACAGGCTGGGAGATCAACTGGGTCAGGCACATGAGCACAGATGCCATCAAGGTTAATGATGGGCTAGGGAAGAGGGACTCGGTGAGCCCAGAGTCAAAGCCTTTCATGAATCAGGTGGATTCCCAACAGGACAGTAGATGATAAAGCCTGATGTCATTAACTCCTAAGAAATTCTGGTTCCTGAAGGAGAAAAATAAATCATGTGAATATAGCAAAAGGAAGCAAGGAAGATGCTTATCTCTTGGTCTTAAGGTGCACAGGTTTAAGAACCCAGGATTACACAGGACGAAGGACTAAGAGTTGCTATGATTGCTACGGATCAGAAATGAGTAACATAGTCTCTGTCCTGAAGGGGCTGTTAACTCCCAAAGACTTGGGAGGAGAGGGGTGGAGAGGAGATGAAGTTCAGAGTGAGTGTCTTGTGCTAGTCAACAGCTGGAGAAGCTGGGCTACTAATGATAACAGAAGTAAATAGGTGAGAAATGGGAGGACAGATAGTGAAAATTGTAGTTTGGGTCCTGAATATATGGTTCCCTGGCTTCTAGCTTCTGCTCACTTGTGATTGCTCTGAGCTTCAGAAGCTTGAAAGGGATGCTTGACCAGGCATAGCAATGTGCTTGTCCACATACTCAGGCCTTTGCAAAGCCGTTCTGACTCAGTAATTTCCCTGTCTCTGACCCCCCATTCATGATACAAGTCAAATTTCACTTCCTCTTTGAGCTCCCCAGTCACCATTTGTACCTACCCACACCCTAAGTGAAAAAGAGCAGATACTGAATCAGCCGGATTCTCACGGCTTCCTGTTCAGAGTCTAATTTTAGTTCATACCCTCATGTAATTATTTGTTTACATTTCTGTTTACCCTTACTCTCATAATAGCTCCTTCAGGACAGAGATGATGTTACTCATTTCTGATCTATCGCAATCACAGCAATTCATGGAGTGTCAGTCCCATGCCCATCTTACCAACACAAGCTGATAGAAAGCATTAGAAATTCAACTCCATTGGTCTGTTACCTGTTTTGTGAGACCATGTTTTCTCTTATTTATTGTACTTATCTTGCTCAAGTTTCACAGCGTGCTCTTTCCATTAGTACTTTGAGCATAGCTAACAAATCCATGTCATCTTGTTCATCCAGTTTAGAATCCGGTGTGCTGTGTGAGTCTACATCCTGATAAATCCAAGTGTCCACACTCGGTGGCTTGTTCTTTCAATGAAGTTTCTCGCCTCCATTGTCTTGGTCACTTCAACTGCCCTTCTTCACCCAAGTGAGTATAGACTCCCTTTGTTTCAGAATTCAGAAAGCATTCCTTGCTTCACCCTGCTTGTATTTCTTAATGTCTTCACTAGGGCTTAAAATCAGCTTGGAACATTGACTGAAAACGGTTTTGGTTGTCACTGCGTGAATGAGCGGAAAATATCACTCTATATGTGGTCTTAATATTCAAGAGATTTTAGCTGCAAAGTAGACTAGATTTATGATCACTGTTGTGTTGCTTGCCACCTTTAACATATATATCCATTTATTTAGAGAGTACTGACAAATGACAAGGTGTAGACAGATTACCTGTTTCTGGATACATAAAGAGTGTGGAAATTAGAACACAGTCATGGTTAGGACAATGCAAAACACCCAAATCTACTTTAGCACAGATTCATGAATAAGATATCTGGTGAAGAGTATGCATATAGAGCATGACAAAAAAGTGTTAGTCACTCAGTTGAGTCTGACTCTTTTGTGAACCCTTGGACTGTAGCCTGCTAGGCTCCTCTGTCCATGGAACTCTCTAGGCAAGAATACTGGAGTGTGTTGCCATTTCCTACTCCAGGGAATCTTACTGATCCAGCGCTTGAACCCTGGTCTCCTGCATTGCAGGCAGATTCTTTATCGTCTGAGCCACCAGGAAATACCCATTATATAGCATATTGCTTTAAAAAAAATTTTTATTTATCTGGTTTTACCAGGTCTTAGTTTCGGCATGTGAAATCCAGTTCCCTGACCAGGGATCGAACCCGGGCCCCCTGCATTGGGAACATGAGTCTTAGCCACTGGACACCGGGGAAGTCCCAGCATATTGCTTTATAAATGATATAGATTGCTTTTGAAAATAATGAGATCTCATCAGAATGCTCCCTAAAGATGTTCACAACTTCACCTCAAAAAGGATGACTATTAACTTACATGGAAAAAAAGATTCTGATTTAAGGACCTTGAAAGGGCAAGATTATCCCGGATCATCTAGATGTGCCCACTCTAATCACATGGGTCCTCTCCAAGCTGTGGTCACAGGGAGGTGTGAGTGCAGAAGAGAGACCCCGAGAGACGGCAGTGGGAGACTCAAGTCACACTTGCCGACCTGGAAGACAAAGGCCATGAACTAGGGGATGCAGGCGCCCTCAGCAGATTGGAAGAAGCAGAGAACCAGATTCTCCCCCGGAGCCTCCAGGCAGGAGCAGGGCCTTGCTGACACCTTGGTTTTAGCTCCGTAAGATTCCAACTCTGTTGGAAGCCACAGAGTTCATAGTAATTTGACACCTCAGCCATTGGAAACCAAAACAAGACAGTATTGTAAGGCGGATGGAATGGCTTTCCAGAAAGAAAAACCAACCAACCAACCCAGTGAAACCTGGGCTGAGAGTTGTATATAATTTAGATGGAAATGGGGAATGTGACTGGAGAGCATGAATTATCTTTGATCATTATTTTCCAGACAGGCCTGATGATCACTTAAAACAGAGAAAAAGACTGCACAATATCCACCAAGCTGTTCACAGTATTGCTTCAATGGTGGGATTATGGGTAGAGCAGTCCCCCCTTATCCGAAGTTTCACTTTCTGGAGTTTCAGTAACCCACAGTCAACTTCAGCCTGGAATACTAAATGGAAAATTCCAGAAATAAACAATTCATAAGTTTTAAATTGCATACCATTCTCAGTAGTGTTGTCTGGGGAGTGTGTAATTTCCTCGGTTCTGTCTTGCCACAGAAAAAATTTGAAGTGACAGACGGACCAGTGTTATAGCTCAGTTTTATTGGCAGGTAAAGAAAATACATCCTCGAGGCGTGAGGGTGGGCAGACCCAAAAGAGGGGAAGAGAAGAGAAGTCCCAGGCTCAGTTTTGGTTCTTCTTTTTATATGTTTTTTTCTCCTCCCTCTGAGCCTGCCCTATGTAAATTGGGCTAGCCAGGAGTGCTGTTTGTTCTACCTGAGGTCCTCACTCCAGTCCTTGGACCTTCCTTTGTTCTATTTTTGTGGGCTTTTCCCCTCTTTGTCTTTTAGCCACCGCCATTTTGGACTCCTTTCTCCTATTCTAACTACCTAACATTCCCCCCTCGGAGAAGGCAATGGCACCCCACTCCAGTGCTCTTGCCTGGAAAATCCCATGGACAGAGGAGCCTGGTAGGCTGCAGTCCATCGGGTCGCTCCGAGTCAGACATGACTGAGAGACTTCACTTTCACTTTTCACTTTCACACATTGGAGAAGGAAATGGCAACCCACTCCAGTATTCTTGCCTTGAGAATCCCAGGGACGGGGGAGCCTGGTGGGCTGACGTCTATGGGGTCGCACAGGGTCGGACACGACTGAAGTGACTTAGCAGCAGCAGCAACATTCCCCCCTCAAGAGACGGGAGGCCCAATTCTTTGGGAATAAGGGCATAGAAGTCTTTCTGGCTACTTCCTGCTGAACTGGGATGGAGAGGGGCATTGGGCCTCCCCCTCTTGCTAGTCTTAAGCCTCAGAGTCCTTATAGCAGTGTCCATCTAAGGGTGAGTGATATTTTCTGTGGTTGGCTGTAGTTTTATATATTCTTGTTGAACTGGCACTGCATGTTGTAGCTTGTTGACCTGGGCCGAGGCAAAACAGATTAGACAGTTGAAAATATATGGAGCAATCATAAACAGCATCAATATGGTGATAACAGGAATTAGTAGGGGTATTAGTCAACTCCAAATTCCCCTCTCCAGGAGAAGGATTCCCCCAAAGAGAGACTGTAGCCACCCCAAGAACTCTCCAGCTCATTCTTTGAGATCCTGTAGGATCTGAATGTTTTCCTTGAGGACCGTGAGACTTTCTTAGCTGGAGGTATTTACCCAGAAACATCACGTCTCATTCAAGGTGGCTCAAGCCCCTCCTTATTCAGGGATCAGGAGATCTATCTCCTGTCTGTTTTAGAGTACAACCCCTGCCAAGCTGTGTTGGCTTCTTAGCACTATTCTGAGAAATCTTATCCCCAGAAACTTAATTTTGGGGGTGTTCATTAGAATGACACTCATTTGCAGTCCTAAATAAATATCTGAGATCTCCCAGGGGCTCACAGGTGTATTGAGTGTCCTCTTCTGTTTCCTTCCATGGCTTGACTCATGAGTAGTGAATCCAGGAGTCATGTGCTGGGGTAAAAAGTATTACAGGGTAGGGGCCCTCACATGTGGCGTGGAGTTGACCCATGACTTTGGGGACCCATCCTTCCAGACTTTAATTAGGACTTGAGTCCCTGGAGCATATAGTGGTGGTTCTTTAGAATCTTTTGGGTCCTGGTTGACACCTCAAAGCATATATCTTGTTGGAATTGTCCAATGGCCATGGTATAAGACTGGAGGGTCTGAGCCTCTGGATCTAGGAAGAGGTTATTGACATAAACAAAAGGTCTCCCATATAGCATCTCATAAGGGCTAAAGCCAACCTGTTCCTTAGGGGCAATACAGGTGTGGAGGACAGCTATTGGTAAAGCCTCCTTCCATCCCAGTGAGGCCTCCTGGGTTATCTTTTTTATTTGCCGATTTTAATAACTGGCTGGCTCTTTCTACTTTTCCTGAAGACTGAGGCCTCCAGGCACAATGGAGATGATAAGTAATGCCCAATGCTTTAGAGACCCCTTGGATGACCTTAGAAGTAAATGATGTCCTATTGTCACTTTGTAATGACCTGGGCAGACCAAATCTTGAAATGATTTCATGGAGCAGTTGTTTTTTTGTTTTTGTATTTTTACCACCTCCTCAGCCTTCTCAGTCCAGGTTGGAAAGTCTTATCCATCTTGTGAATATATCTATCATGACTAATAGCTATTTGTACCCTTGAGAAACTGGCATCTGGGTGAAGTCCATCTGCCTGTCCTCTCCTGGGTAAGTCCCACGTCATTGGACAGGTTGGGCTAGCTGGGGTCTTTGAACTCCTTGAGGGTTAATTGGGACAAGAGGCAACCACTTGCCTTATAGTCATTTGGAGGCCTGTTCCTCTGAAGGACCTTTCTAGTAATCTTTGGAGGGCTTTCCTCCCCTAAATGAGGGGTGGCATGTAAGGAGTTAACCAACTTCCATTGGAGGTTCCCAGGCAGAAAAAGGAGTCCCTCCTTTTGGAACCACCCTATATGATCTTCTTGATAGCCCTCACTCTTAGCTTTAAGAGTTTCACCTTTAGTATATGAAGGAGTTTCTGGCAGGTTAGTCTGTGGAACTAAGGTGGCAACCCCTATCAGGTCATGGTTCTGTAACGCTGCTCTCTCAGCTGCCTGATCAGCTGCTTGGTTCCCTCGTGCCATTTCTGTGCTCCTTTTTTGGTGCCCTTTACAGCGGGAGACTGAAACCTCAGCGGGCAGATGGACTGCCTCCAAGAGTCTAAGGATTTGATCACCATATTTGATTGGGGACTCTCGGATGGTCAAGTGGCCTCTTTCCTTCCAAATAGCAGCATGTTATGTAGCACCAGAAAGGCATACTTGGAGTCAGTGTAAATGGCTACTTTTTTTCCTTTCCCAGCTCTAAAGCTTGAGTCAGGGCTATGAGCTCAGCTAATTGGGCTGAAGTACCCGGTCTTTAGCTGAGGTCTTTAGCTTTTATGTTCTCAAAATTGGAGGCTATAGCAAGTCCAGCTTTTCTTTTTCCATCAAAGACAAAGCTGCTTCCGTCAGTGTACCAGATTTCCTCAGGATTGGTCAGAGGATCTTCTGACAACCCCTCTTGGGGTTTTGTCCAATGGTCCAAAGTTTCTAGGCAAGAGTGAAAGGGGAGAGAGCCCTTGGGGGTAGGCAGGAGGGTAGCTGGGTTAAGAACCTCACAAGAGGACATATTCAGGCCTGGATTTTCCATCAGCACTACTTGATATCTGAGGATTCTTTAACCAGACATCCATACACGGCCTCTCCCGTTCAGGAGTTGTTTCACTTGGTGGCTGGTAAAAATAGTTTGCCCCCAAAGAGAGTTTTAAAGCATCTTCTATCGGGACTGCAATAGCTGCAAGATTTCAAAGGCAGGGAAAGATCTCTTCCCAATAAGAATAGGACACTCAGGGGCCACCAGAAACTGGTGGGATAATATTTGCCCATCCCAGCAACAAAGAAGTGCTCAAGTGAATCTTTTTGTTAATTGTTTTTCCTGTAGCATGCAAAATAGTACAGGTTTGGGAGGAGAAGGCTCCAGAGTAGGAGGTCAGGACAGAGTAGGTAGCCCCCGTGTCAACAAGAAATTCTCAGACCTACCTGCACATCCAGTTGCACCCTTGGCTCCAGCCCCGTGATGGTTATCTGTGACAGGCGGGCTGGCTGGAGCGGGCCGCTTCAGTCCTGTTGAACCATCCTGAGGGAAGGCTTGGCGCTTGATCTCAAGGCTCTTGGGCCCCAAGGGCAGAGTGCTGCCCAGTGTCCCAACTGATGGCATTTGTAGCAAGCCATTTTAGGAGACTTGTCACTGTTTGGACACTCTTTGGCCCAACGTCCCGCCTGTCTACAAGTTTAGGCATTTGCCTCGTGCTTTGTCCTTCAACGACTCAGGGTTGCTATAGGGCTTCCCTGGAGGGCGGCCAGCATCTGGGCATGCCTTGTCTCTTTCCTTTTCTCCCTTTCCTGGGCCTTGGCCTCCCTCTCCTGTTCTCTGTAATAAAAGGTATTGGTGGCTGTCTGGACCATCTCATCTAAAGAGGCAGCAGGGTTCTGCTGCCGTAGCTGTTGTAACTTTATCCCGATGTCTGAGGTGCACTGGGATAGGAATTTGTCCTTTAAAATCACCTGTCCCCCATGAGTCTAAGTCTAGACTGGTAAACTTTTGGAGGGCCTCTTTTAGCCTTTCCAGAAAGGCCATGGGGTTCTCATTGGACTCCTGAGTTATTGCTGAGACCAGGCGTAGTCCCACAGCTAATAGGCTTCCTTCTATTTCCATGGGTGGACTTCCTGAGGGATGAGTCTTTCTGAAGCTTATTCTACCCAGTACTGTTGCAACCTGAGAGCCGGGCAACCCCAGGTCAGATTGAGATGTAACAACTTCCTGGAGATCGAATCCCCAGGCAGGTTGAGGCATGTCAGGCTCCCGAGAATAGGGTCCCTGGTCAGGTCGAGGCATGTTGACCTCCTGGGACCCCTGAACTGGCAGATCTCCGAGCAGGTCGAGGTGTGACAACCTCCCAGGGACCAGATCCCTAGGCAGGTTGAGGCAGGTTGACCTCCTGGGACCCCAGGCTGGTGGATCCCTGAGCAGGCTGAGATGTAACAACCTCCCAGGGACTGGATCCCTAGGCAGGTCAACCTCCTGGGACCCCCAGGCTGGAGTTGGGCATCGCCAAGGTCTCCAGCAAGACCAGTGCTGGGTAGGATTAAGGGGCTGTAATCTTAACTCATTGCTGGTTTGTCCACCACTGATTGGAATAGATACCATGATGTAAAGCAATCCAAGTCTGTGCCCTGAGACTGGGAACCTGGCAAAACAGCCATAAGCCTATTGCTCTGAGGGAATGTAAGTCACTGATTTCCTCCCCTGGTCCTCCATAAGAGCAGACTAGGGTGTTTCCAATGGTAAACATTTCATTGTTGCAGACCCACTTTAGGTAATAGCAGAAGTAATGACAAAGAAGTGGGTTATCTGGTCCTTTTAGGGATATTAAAGTATTTTAATAATAAGCGGGATGGAGTGATGTTGCCTACAAGGGGGCAGGGTCCTGGTTGTAGGAGTTAGTAAGTGGCTTAAGAACAAATTGATAAGAGGCAACAGACCAGATGGTCCATAAAAGTGGAGTGCAGATTTGATTCAGGGGTATGTTTGTAACTTTAGGAGAAGGGTGGCAAGGGTTTGGGCCCAAACGGCCTGTAGGGCTAACTCCCAAAGTGGCAAACATTATCCTCGGAAGCCCAATTGCCCTTGAAGGGACGCCACCAACAGATGGACTTCTAGCAGGCATTGTGTGCCTGTCACCCGCCCTAGCGGGCTCACTGAGAGATGCTGTTGTTGCACGTGTTGTAGGAAACATGTAAGATGAAGGCCTGAATACCTAGAGAGACTGGATATTATACAGCATTTCTCTCCCAAAGTTCATTTATTTTCTGGCTGTCCCCCCAGAAGATTGTAGAGGCAACACTGTGGGCCCAGACGGGGCTCAGGAAAAGAGCATGAAACGGGAGGGAAGAGGACAGGGCACAACTTTTGAAAGAATAACAGCCCAAGGGCATAAAATAAACTGATTAAAATCAAATGGGTCCAAGATGACAAGTTAAATTCAACTAAACCTTGATCCTCAATCTAAGCTAAATGACATACCCAAAGGTGCCAGGACAGTTCCAGTCACCGTCAAAAGAGGGAGGAGTGGGTGATTCCCCAAATGTTGGAATGATCCTCCCACTCATTAGCATATGAAATCACCCAGCTGGGAAAAAACTAACCACACCACATTCCATGGGCTTTGCGCCCTCCTCTGTGATAGCCCACACCCTGTGGAGTGTGCTTCTCTATGAATCCAAACAAAGCTACCTCTTATCTCCTGCTGTGTCTCTCACAGAAATTTTGCAATGAGACATCAGAGCCTGAGCTTCATTAGGTCCTGAAGCCAGGCACTGGGTTTTGGCGGGGCTCAAGTCCCAGTCGAATACAACTGAGTGACTAAACATAGCACAGAGTCCCTGCCACGTGGGTTTGAGTCCCAATCTTAGGTAAACGGTTTCAAGCATAACTTTCAGAAATGAAAAGATGATGACCTGCCCAATAGTTTGTAAGCAGTGGCATAGATGCAGAGAGGAACTGAAGGACGGGAGGAATAAGCAGTGGGAAAAATGTACTGAGGAATCCCCTTCATAACCTGCTGGAAAATCTGCTAAAAATACCTGACCTATGCTCACAGTTTTCATTGGCCTGGTCCTCAGCACAAACGAGATTAAGGACAGAAGAACCCCCACCCGCTTGGACAACAGCTACTAGAGCACAGAGCCTTCAGAATACACTGGGGAGTAGGCTCTCCAGAGTCCCTCAGTTGCACCCACTGCCATTGGCCTGTCTGCGGGGGGTTCAAGGAAACAAGAAATGAGAGATTGTAAAGGATTTAAGATTTTGTTAGCCATATGTTCTTCCAGCCATAGGAATGAAGGATTCCTACCTGAACAGGAGGTCTCCTGCAATCTGAGACTGGGCCGCATGAGCTTTCTGCTGAGTTTGTTTTTGCTGTTCTGGTTTCCAGCATGCTGGGCTTCTTGTCCCTTCCACTGTGCTGGGATTTCTTTGCGTTCAGCTTCTGCCATGGGAGCTTCACCAAGTCGGGCTTCTGCTGTGCTTGGCCTCCACTTTGCAGGGGCCAAGCCAAGGTTGTTTCAGCCAGGTTAAATCTGAGAAACAGCCCCATATATGTCAGGGGAGTGTGTAATTTCCTTGGTTCCATCCTGCTGCAGCAAAAACTTGAAGTGACGGACGGACCAGTGTTACAGCTCAGTTTTATTGGCAAGTAAAGGAAAATATATCCTTGAGGCGTGAGGGCAAGTCGACCCAAAAGACACAAAGAGAAGTCCCTGGCTCAATTTTGGCTCCTCCTTTTATATGATTTTTCTCCTCCCCCCTGAGCCTGCCCTACGTAAATTGGGCTAGCCACGAGGGCTGTATGTTTTACTTGAGGTCCTTACTCCAGTCTTCAGACCTTCCTTTGTTCTATTTTTGAGGGCTTTTCCCTTCTTTGTCTTTTAGCCACCTCGATTTTGGACTCCTTTTTCCTATTCTAACTACCTAACAGTGTGATGAAATCTTCCTGTCCAGTTTCATCCCCCGACATGGGGTCCCAGCCATAGACATGATCGGCTCCTGACAGTCAACCCAAGGTTTAAGGTCCTCCTACTGACAGAAGGTCAGTAGTAACCTAACACACTGCCTATACCACTGACTTCTCTCCTTTTCATCACATAGGCATTTCATCTTCTCACACTGTCACAAGAAGGGTGAGAACAGTACAATAAAATATTTTGAGCGAGACCACATTCATATAACTTTTAATACAGCATACTTTTCTGTTTTATTGTGAGTTATTATTGTTAATCTCTTACTATGCCTATTGCCATTTCCTACTATGCCAAATTTATAACCTAAACTTTATCATAGGTATGCATGTCTAAGAGAAAAACAGTATCTATGGCGTTTGGTCCTACATATGATTTCAGGCACCCACTGGCAGCTTGGAACATATTCCCCAGAGATGACAGTGGGCACTGTACATATGGATATATATTTCCCCTATCCATTTATTTATATACTTGCTTAGCTTTTTTATTTTTGTACAACAAATATGTATCATTTTGTGTGTTAACAAAATACTTGACAAAAAAAAATGGAAGTGAGCAAAAGAAGAAATTATTTACTGCAAAAAGATTTGGCTCAAAGGTCTTTCATACTGAAAATCATGACCCAAGACCAAGTTTTCCAGTCAGTAATAAATTCTCTTTCTAAATACTCTGAGATGCAACATACACACACACACACACACACATGAATCAAAAATTAGAATTTTAAAAAACCTTCATATAGCACCATGAGCTTTATATTTTCCTAATATTCAAAAGAATATTCTTGATGAAATCAGTGTGGATATTACCAACTGTGATTGTTTTAAAAAACATAGTAATGAGATTTGTCAGCATTTGGAAGTTACAAAATCACATGTGGGTGAAAGGTTCTTTCAGAGTGGGAGACTGATTGACTGAAAAGTTCACTGATATAGTTTCAGTTTCCCCATTCAATCAACCTTTAAAAAGTTATGACTTGTTGAGCTACTGTTGAACCAAAAAGGAAAGTTCATTTACATGAGAAGACTATTAAATACCCTTCCCTTTTCTAATTAAATATCCCTCTGAGATCAGATTTTCTTCAGATACTTCAACCAGAATGACATATCACAAGGGATTACATGCCCAGGATACTGCTAGAATTCAGTTTTCCTCTATTAAACCAGACATTAAAGAAACTGTCAAATATGAAACAATGACATTCTTCTAATTAATTTTATTCCAAAACATGTTTTATGCAAATATTTATTTTAACAGGCAGTGGATTTATTACTGTCATTTTAAAATATTTTAAAAACATCTAGCTATCAATTTCTAAGATAGTAAATATCCACATAAACAAAAGTTTTCAGTAATTTTTAAGGGTGTAAATGGGTTTGGGAGAGGAAGTCTGAGAATGGCTAAATAAAGTCATTAGGAAGTTCTAGAATCTAACAACTTCTGACAGAGAGATGGAAAAATTGTTAGCAAGGAGTCTTGTTTATTTGACACACCTGTTGTCTCAGGAAGGGTTAAGAATATTAGAAGTCAGACTTCCCTCATGGCACAGTGGGTAAGAATCCACCTGCCAATGCAGGCAACATGGGTTCTACGCCTGATCCAGGAAGATTCTACATGCCACGGAGCAACCAAGTCCTTCAGCCACAACAACTGAGCCTGTGCTCTATGGCCAGGGTGGCAACAAGAGAAGCCACCGCAATGAGAAGCCTGTCCACCGCAACTAGAGGGTAGCCCCTAGCTCGCTGCAACTAGCGAAAGCCCACATGCAGCAATGAAGATCCAGTGCACCTGTAAATAAATAAATAAAATCACAATTCTAAGAACAGTTCCAGTTATCCACACAACTTCTAAGGTTTCTAGTTGTTGTGGCAAACTGAACTGTAAATGAATTACTTTAATATAAAAGAGATTTTCCTATCCTATCAGTAATAAAAAGTGCAAAAGTATGAAAGATTTTGATCCCTTGCTTCAGGAGAAGATGGTACTTTATTAAAAGAAGGAGAAAAAAAAAAAAAAAAAGAAGGGAAATTGATACTAGAAGATAAGAGTTTTGGAGCTGTTCTAGAGAAAATAGCCACTAAGAAACTTTGTGATAGGGACTTCCTGGCGGTCCGGTGGTTAGGACGCCCCATCTCCACTGCAGGAGGCATGGGATTGGATCCTGGTTGGGGAACTAAGATCCCATATGCCATACAGCCAAAAAAAAAAAAAGAAGAAATAAACTCTGCAATAAACAGAATTACATATCAAGAAAAGACTGGAATCTCTAACTTGGCTGAAGAGATTTGAAACAAGGGTAATACGTCAGCCAAAATAAAACCTCAAGTTAAGAAACTTCCTCTATTCCTATAGTTTTTATAAAGTATAACATCAGTGTAGATAACCAGAGAAAACATAATTTTTATCCGTGTAAGTTCTTAGCTGCCTTGTCACCACTAGCTGGGCCATGGTCACGGTGACAAATAACAGCCCTTAAACTGACAATCTGTAATACAGAGAGTTCACATATGGAGAACTGGGAATTCATTTCAGGTAATTTAATTTTCCCTCTCTATCCAGCAGGGAAAATGTCTCAGATATTTTCTAGAGTAAATGATCACGTTCCCCTGAAGATGATTCTAGAGGTACAGTATTCTAATGCTAGTTAATTGAGCCGGTGATTCCCTCAGCACTCAGGCTTCACCAGCTACACACAGGAGCTCAATGGACTGTAACACAGTGCTGGCCCGAAAGGGCTACTGAAAAGCTCCATCGCTGCACACCCTTCAGCCGCAAGGATGCTGACTTGATGGTGATCCAGATGGAGGCTGATGGTTGGAACTCACCGATGTCTTTGTACCACTGACCATTTTTTTTTTTTTTATGCTCATTCACTTAAGCCCTGTCACAGCACATCTACTGTCTCATAAGTTAGCAGTTAAAAGAAAATACAAACACTTGTTTTTTAAAAAATTGGGTTAGCGGTCTACTCTCTTTGAGTGAGAATCTATGGATGAAAAAGCATATGATTTAATAATAACTGCATTGCAACAATCATTACGGTGTTGGGTTCCAGATAATTGAGGACACAAATGCAGAAGGTGTTTGTGGATTTTTGGCAATCAGCATCCATTGCCTCTTTGCCATAGAATACTCATTGCCTTTTGAGGACTATCTCATCTCCCATTGAATTTAATCTGGTGGAACTTGTTAGACAGATGTTTCTGCCTTGCCAAGCTGATGGCTTGGCACAGGACCCAAACTTGATGCACCTTCCATGCAACTCAAATCTTGACTAGAGTGCCAGAAACTGAGAATGGTTTCTGATTTATTCTAGAGGCACAAACTAGGAAAAGCTGTTCTCGCTCCCACTTCATTCCTGCCTTTCCCGTTCTCTAGTTACCTGGGCTCCTATCCACATAACTCACTTCTCCAGCCACTGATTCTCTGAATTCCTGATACCGGTCCAGAAAACTTCTTTTTATCAATTAATTGGAGGATAATTGCTTTACAATATTGTATTGGTTTCTGCTGCACATCAACATGAATCAGCCATAGGAATACATTTGTCCCCTCCCTCTTGAACCTCTCTCCCACTTCCCACCCAATCCATCCCTTCTAGGTTGTCACAGAGCACAGGTTTAAATTCCCCGAGTCAAACAGCAAATTCCCACTGGCTGTCTATTTTGCTAAAATAAACAAGCAGCTCCTGTAGCTCAATACCCAAAAAACAAACAACCCATTCAAAAAGTGGACAGAAGATCCAAACACCTTCTAAGAAGACAATACAGATGGCTAATAAACACATGAAAAGATGCTCAACATTGCTTATTATTAGAGAAATGCAAATCTGAACTACAGTGAGGTATCACCTCACACCAGTCAGAATGGCCATCATCAATGGCCATGATGATGTGTGGAGAGAGGGTGTGGAAAAAAGGGAACCCTCTTGTACTGTTGGTGGGAATAGTATGTAATAATATGTAAACTGGGAATTGGTGGGAATAATATGTAAACTGATACAGCCACTATGGAGAACAATCACTACGGAGATTCTTTAAAAAACTAGGAATAAAACTACCATATGACCCAACAATCCCAGAAAACTTCCTTTTTGCTTAAGTTAGTCAGAGCCTAGACATCCAGTTTTTGGCTTGCAACCAAAGAGGCCCCATATAAAGTGTCCACATATGTATTACATTTAAACCTGCTAAGAGGAGTTGTGATTTCTTGCTACCTAAAGAACATTAGTCAAGACTTTCCTGGTGGTCCAGTGGCTAAGATTCTGCGCTCCCAATGCAGGGGACCTGGGTTCGATCCCTTGTCGGGGAACTAGATCCTACATGCTGCAAACTAAGACCCAGTGCAACCAAATAAATAAATAAAAATAAATCTTAAAAAAGTCTTAGTCACGTGCAAGAATGTGCTGGCATAAATCCCTCAAACCTTGGTCAATTCAAATACCCCAAGTATTCATGAGAACAAAGAACTGAAAGAATCATTGCACAACACGTACTCTGCACCAGGCATTGTGTTCAACCCCAGGGCCGATACTGGAAACAGGGAGATAAGAATAAAATGACTGCTTGTCTTCACAGAACATACAATCTAACGAAGCAAACAGACATGCACACAAATAGAACCCATGCAGAGGTCGGAACAAAGGACTGGGCGAGGGGGTGCAGAAGAAACTGCACTTTCCCTCTGCCAAGTAGCTCAAGGAGGAGTCTGGCTTACAATTAATTGGATTTCTCCAACCTGAGAGGGAGAGGAAATGTCTCAGGAAAATTAAAAAGACAGATCATGAAAGACTGGCTTGATTGGGAACAAAGAGAGGGTCCCGGCAGTTAGAAGGCAGAGTGTGGGAGGTGTGACCGTGAGAACAGGAGGTGGGTGAGCTGGTGGGTATGATGCTGGAGCAAGGTTGGGTCTGGGTTTTGGGGAACTGGCTGTGGAGACCCTGGACACGTCCTGGGATTGGAAAGGTAAGCCCACCTTCCAGCAGGAGAGGCAGAGAGTAAATGTCCAGTGATGAAGTGAGTTATTTCACTGCAGCCGTGGTCACTGCTGAAAAGATGAAGCACGCAGCTTGCCGGGGTCACAGGATCTGCCTGAAATTGTCTGTGTGCACGTGACACGTGCCACCCATGTGCACGCACGCATGCGCACACACACGATCCTTGTCTAAGATAATGCTGTCAGGCTGTGAAAAATTGACCACTCTGTGTGGCGAGGAAAGAGCCCTGGGGGGGAGGGAGCCGGGCAAGGTGAAGTGGCAGAAGCCAGGGTCACAGAAGCACAGATCCCCTGTGGGGATGTTGCCTCACGTTCACACAAGCCTCAAATTTAGATACCTAGCTCCAGCTGAGGTTGTGCACACACGTGCAGTGTACATGAGTATTCAAAGCATTGATTTATTAAATAAACATGCCGTAGTTTTTGACTCCCTATTTTATCTTTTGGGGGCTTTCTTCTTCATAGCATCTAGCATTCCACAGTCATTGGGCCCCTCTCACCTCTGCTGGGGGCTGGGAGCTGGTCACACAGGCCTTGTTGGCTGTGGCAGGACTGGACTCCTCTCTCCAGGGCAGTGGGGGCCTCCGAGGGGTTCAGTCCATACCTGAGAATCGCTGTGACCATTTTTCCACATTAATCATCTCTGTTCTCTTTTCACCGTTGCTTGCCAAGGGGAGTATTTTTAGCCTTATGTTACAAATGGGGAAACCAAGGCTAAGAATAGGCTAAATAATTCCCCAGTTCACACTGCTGGAAATGGTCAAGCCAGCAGAATAGTAGAGGCCTGACTCCCAAACTCAAGCCCCCTCCACTGACTGCCTCGTGGCTACTCCACTGCCCGACAGAATTTTAAGAAATCTTGGAATTAGCCTCCAACTAATAAAAATAGATGGAACAAAAAAAAAAAAAGGAAATCTTGGGCACCAAGGAGAGAAGGGCAGCGTTACAGGCTGCACTGCAGCCCCCTCAAATTCAGTATTTGAAGTTCTAACCCTTACTATATGTGATGCGAACATATTTGGAGATGGGGGTCTTTAGTTACAATGAGTGCATAGAGTAGGCCCTTAATAGCATGACCAGGGTCCTCATCAAACGGGGACATTTGCCCTGGATATGTTACAGTGTCTCCGAGTTTACAGTCTACGGCAACTTGACTAGAATGCATATCCTCCTGTTGTGTGAAAATTGTATAAATCTTAATTATGTTGAATTGGTTCATAATGCTTTTCTGGTCAACTATACCCATCTACTTCTCTGTCTGTTGTATTAATTTTTAAGAGTATGATATTGAAACTCCGACTAAAAATCTTGATTTTACATGTTTCTTGTCTTGAGTCATGCGTGCATGCTCAGTCGCTCAGTCGTGTCCAACTCTGCAGCCCCATGGACTGCAGCCCACCAGGCTCCTCTGTCCATGGGGTTTCCCAGGCAAGAATACTGGAGTGGGTTGCCATTTTCTCCCCCAGGGGATCTTCTCAACCCAGGGATTGAACCTCAGTCTTTTGCATCTCCTGCATTGGCAGGCAGATTCTTTACCACTGCACCACCCAGGAAGCCCAATTTACCTATTTAATAAAAATAACTGTAGTATATAGTGGAGCTATATGTAACTTTGTTCTGTATTTTCCAAGTCTCCTGTAAATGTGTTATTGTACTTTCATAATTAAAAAAATTAAAAAAGCTTAAATGAGATATGATACGAGATATGGTCCCTTGTGCATTCCCTCGTCAAACACTAATGGAGCATCCAATATTATGTGGCAGCCAGGATGGGAGAGGAGTTTGGGGGAGAATAGATACATGTACTTGTATGGCTGAGTCTCTTTGCTGTTCAACTGAAACTATCACATAGTTAATCGGCTATACTCCAATACAAAATTAAAAAAAAAAGAGGACGTTTGGATGCAGACATGTACACATGAAGACACAGGTAGAAGGCGGCATCAGAAGCACACAACACTTTGATCTTGACCTTCTAGCCTCCAGAACAGTGAGAAAACCTATTTCTGATGGTTAAGCTGTCCACCTGTGGTGCTTTGTTATGTCGGCCTGGAGCAAAGAAGCCGCCTTGGGAAGTTTGTCACCTTCTTTGCTGCTTCTTTGTGGTTGATTCTGTTCCTTTCCACTGATGCCCCCATTCCTTGCAGATTTCCTGATACAAGCCTCCAGTTGTAGGGTTGTATCTGAGCTTTCTACACCTGGTCATCTTCCGTAAATAAAAATCATTTTCAGGTTAATCTTCAAAACCTTTCCTTCCTATCACATGGTGATGCATAGCAAAAGATGAAGCCATTCAAGTTAATCTTTGCAATCATCAATATTAGCCCTCCAAGCTGAGGTAAAGCCTTTATTCAAAGACATTAAGAATGTTAAGACATAATTAAAGCTCTTAAAGAATGTCAGGCACAAGGAGTTAATCAGAAGACAGATTTCTGAGTAAAGAAAACTTTCAGCATCTTATGAATCATTCTCCAAAACTCATCTAAAAGGCTGAGTCCACGGAAAGAAATATTTTGGCAGATGGATGGGTTGAGAAGCTCTGTGTAAATTTACTCTCATTTACAATCCCATGACTTGTTTGGCTTCACTAATTGAATCAGTTTCTTGTGTATTTTTTTCTCTTAAAAACAAAAAATCCAAAGACAGAACTAACCTAATGTCTTTAGGCACCTGTATTTTGTCTTCTGGAGACTTTTTAGTGTGATAATTCACTCAACCCCTCTGTAATTCTTTATTAAGTTTTATTGTGGTTTAAACTCTCCATCTGTAGACAATGTATTATTTCCCCCTCCTTGCCAGCAGGTCTTATAGTCCCCAGTAATCTGTTTTAGAGCTCCTCCTGGTGGCTTAAAGCTATTATGACACCTCCATCTGTGGCCTCTGCATCCATTTCAGCTCACGGGGATTGCTAAGACCTGCTCACCCAAACAGTAACAGAAGTTCTGTTTGCAATAGACTGCAGCAGAATGACGCTCAGCTTTACAAATTAAGAATAACGACTCAAAGTGTGACTGTCCGCAAAGGACAGGAAAGTTCTGCCGGGGCAGGTTACAATCACTCTAGCAAATGCTGTGACTATAAAATAGATTCTGAGATGGTGACACAGGGAAGGAAATGTGGTGTCTTAGTTGAGTCAGTGATCAGAAGAGAAGATTTAATCAGGGCTTAGGAGAAGCACATTTATTTTGGGCACTAAGTCAGAGAAAATGTTTTCCTGGTGGTTCTTATCAGGAGGACAGGAGCAGTGGACTGAACAATGTCTTTAAAAGTATCTACTGTAAACACAATAATGAATTGCCCAGGGCTGCCTCTTATAGAAAAGATCTCAAGAAAGATCCATCACAGTTCAGTGAGTAACTTTCTGGGTGGGGAGCCTAAGCAACATGGCCACCATAACCAACACTAGGGCACTCTGACCTTGGTCCAGCGATATGAGTAGAGGAAGGGTTAGACTGCGTGTCCTTAGGTATCCTCCACAAAGATAGCTTTTCTCAACGACGTTTGATAAATATTTTTAAAAGGTCTACCAGAATAATACACGCATATGGTAAAGTAGTGTGAATAAAATTCATATTTTGTGGCAAGACATGAAAAATTTAAACATAAAAAATTTCCTCTTCCTTTTGGCTTTCTCTCTCCCCACCACTGTGCACTGTATATCTGCATTATGCATCGAACTTCCCCCCAAGGGCAGAAATACCTGCTCAACCAGCATCAACAAGACAACACCTTAAAGGAGAACATTCCTTCTGGATCTCGTAAGGGACCAGAACTGGATTGTTTTAAACTGTCAATAATGCATCATTTGGTGTATAGCCCTCTGTCTCAGAAAAATCACATAACTGATTCTTGACCTCTTGTGGGTGTAACAGTTTTTGGAGCTTTCTGAGATTCTGTTTCCGAGTTATAATCTCAACTTGGCTCCAATAAAATACTCCATTTATTTCTTAGATTGACTGGTTAATTTTTCATGGACAGTACCAAATAGTAGATAATAGCTTAGACACAAGCAACAATTTCCCCAGATCCTCCCCACCCTTTAGACTCATTCTTCAGAGGCACTTATTATTGGATTGGCTGAAAGTTTGGAAGAACTCAAACAGCTCTTTATCTTGCATGATCTAAATTTCACAGCATTGTGTGTAGGTGTTTTCCCCTTATTCCATGGACCTGTTCAATTGGTAGATCCTGCCCTTCTGGACTTACTATTCAGATGCTGAGCCTAAGGAAATGATTCTTTAATTTTCTTATATTTTCTCTCCTGTTTTCTAGTCTTCTTTGTTCTGCTTCCTGGGGTATTTTCTCAAGTTTATTTACTAACCTTCCATAGTCAATTGATCCTTTGTGCCTCTTTTCTCTCTTTTCTATTTTTACGGGCATATCCTAATCCATTTATTATGCTTTACAAACTGCTTTTACTATTAACATTGAAGTTTTTTCCCAAGAGCTCTTATATTTTTCCTTATTATTCTCTTTGATGGCATACTGTTCTGTTTTTGTGTGGTTATAATATCTCAGTTCTTCCTGAGTATACTAAAAACGCATTTACAAATCTTTCTATAAGTTTTCTGTCTTTATATTTGATTTTTATGCTGCTGGGTTTTCTCCTATTCTAGTGATTCATGATTGACATTCTTATTTAAGAGAAGGCTTAAGGACCCCCAAATGCCAAAATGAGATTAGTTATTTATGCTAGGCAGCCAAAACCCACACTAGAGACTTTAAAACTCTCCAGAAAACATTCATATTTTTAGTAAATAGTCTTCTGGATTTTCCCCCAGTATTAAATGCTAAATTTCCTAAATACTTTGAGTGGTTAGGTAGGCTGGGGAACTAGAGGGTACATCCTCTGTGGTGGTGTTGTTTAGTCACTCAATTGTGTCCTACACTTTGCAACCCCATAAACTGTAGCCTCCCAGGCTCCTCTGTCCATGGACTTCTCCAGGCAAGAATACAGGAGTGGGTAGTCATTTCCTTCTCCAGGGGATCTTCCCAACCCAGGGATCAAACCCGGGTCTCCTGCATCGCAGGTGGACGCTTTACCACTGAGCCACCTGGGAAGCCCATCCTTTGTGTACCAGACCTTTCATCAGTTCCCTGGTTCTCACTCCTGTCCTACGTCAGGCCTTCTCTGAGCCGAGAGACTCATCCAAGCTCCAGGAGGCAGGTGGCTTCCAGCTTTCCTGCAGCATCCTCGGAGGACAGTCCTGACGGCTGCTCCTCTGCTTGTCACCTGACAACATGCTCCCTTCCTTTACATGGTCCACCAGTCTGTTGATATCTCTCATATGCTGTTGATACTTCTCATACTCATTGCTGTTATAAAATATTATCCTAATGTGTTTCTATCATTTTACTTCATTTAGAGGAATAGAAAAGTGCTCAGCTTTTTCCATAAGGACTCAATGGCAGTCAGCTTCAGACTATGCGGTTATATACTCAACTATGTCACCTCAAAACTCAAATGCTGAAACCAGCTAGAAGCAGAACGAATCCTGCTCTGCGCCCTGAGTTTTGGCGCACCATGCTGTACTCTAAACGAGCAAGTGCTCTGCCAAATTAAATATGTTCTGCGGAATGTGATATTTATTGCTTGGCCTTTAAGATATTTATTTTGTGTGTGAAAATAATTTTTACTTATAATGGCTGAAAAATGCACACAAGTTGTAGTGTTGAATCACACAATCTAAGATGAATGCTTAAAGGGAAATTTCACAACAGTTGCTTAAAGTATCTTTTAGAAAATGTTTGAGGATATAGAATGTGTGGTAGCCAACTTCTGAGATGGCTATACTAGATTTCTGTGGCTGTTATTTAAAAAAAATTCCTGAAGGCTTGGTGACTTAAAACAGAAATGTATTTGTTCATAGCTCTGGAGGCCAGATGTCTGAAATCTATCACTGGGTCAAAATCAAGGTGTTGGTGGGGCCACGTGTCCTTTGAAGGCTCTTGGGTAGAACACACTCTTTGCCTCTTCCAGTTTCTAGTGGCTCCTAGCTTACTTTGACTTGGGGCCACATCTTCAACTCTGTCTCTGCTCCATATGTATATGACCTTCTCCTCTGTGTGTCTGTGAAAATGCCATCTACCACTCTCTCACAAGGACATTTGTGATGGCATTTATTTGTGTCATTCACCTGGAATATGCAGACTAATTTTCCCATCTCAGGATTTTTAAAAAAATATTTATTTAATTTGGCGGTATCAGGTCTTAGTTTCAGCATTTGGGGTCTTCACTGTGGTGTGCAGGCTCAGCAGTTGCAGTGTGTGGGCTTAGTTGCCCTGCAGTACATGGGATCCTAGTTCCGTGACCAGGGATCGAACCTGTGTCTCCTGCTTTCCAAGGCAGACTCTTAACCACTGCACCACCAGAGAAATTCCTCAGGATTCTTTACTTAATCACATCTGCAAAGACTCTGCCTTATAAGGTAATGTTCACAGGTTCCAGGAATTAGGACTTGCTAGTTTTTGGACCTGGAGAAGGAAATGGCAAACCACTCCAGTGTTCTTGCCTGGAGAATTCCAGGGACCGGGGAGCCTGGTGGGCTGCCATCTATGGGATCGCACAGAGTCGGACACGACTGAAGTGACTTAGCAGCAGCAGCAGCAGTTTTTGGACCATAAAGAAGGCTGAACACCAAAGAATTGAAGCTTTTGAACTGTGGTGTTGGAGAAGACTCTTGAGAGTCCCTCAGACTGCAAGGAGATCCAATCAGTCCATCCTAAAGGAAATCAGTCCTGAATATTCATTGGAAGGACTGATGCTGAAGCTCCAATACTTTGACCACCTGATGCAAAGAGCTGACTCATTAGAGAAGACTCTGATGCTGGGAAAGATTGAAGGCAGGAGGAAAGGGGGACAACAGAGGACGAGATGGTTGGATGGCATCACTGACTTAATGAACATGAGTTTGAGCAAACTCCAGGAGATAGTGAAGGACAGGGAAGCCCAGCATGCTGCAGTCCATGTGGTCACAAAGAGTCCGACACGACTGAGCAACTGAATAACAACAAATTTTTGGTGAGGAACGAGATTCTGACCCCAGTCACAAGGCATGGTTTCTTTCTGCATGACCAAGCAATTCTCAGACACCAGCTGGATGTCCTGCAAGTCAACTCAATTCTGACACTGTTGACCTAGAGACAGCCTCAGATCCCCCAGGGTAAGGGCTCAGTCCTACAAGATTCTCCCCTCCCCCATCCCACCACTGACCCAACTTCGGAGGCCATTTGCAAATCCAGGTTGTCACCTGTGCTTCTGACCAACTAGTTATAGATTGAGAGTGTGTTAGTTGCTCAGTCGTGTCGGACTCTTTGTGACCCCATGGACTATAGCCTGCCAGGCACCTTTGTCCATGGAATTCTCCAGGCAAGAATCTGGAGTGGGTAGCCATTTCCTCCTCCAGGGGATCTTCCCGACCCAGTGATCAAACATGCGTCTCCTGCCTTAGAGGCAGATTGTTTACTGTTTAGCTACCAGGGAAGCCACTGAGGGTTCCAACAAATCCCTCTTTATTTACTAGGTCACCAGTTTATTATAAAAGGGTTTAACTCATGAACAGCCAAATATAAGAGACAAATAGCCCAAGACATGGAGAAAGGAATGTGGAGCAGTCCACCCTCCCCACAAACCCATGTGATCACCACCTGGAAGCTCTCCCAACCCTGTCCTTTGGGGTTTCTATGGAGGCTTCATGACACAGGTGTGATTGATTAAACCACTGGCCACTGATAACAGTTCAATCTTCTGCCCAACCGTTCCCTGGAGGGTTTGGGGGTTGGTGACTATAAATTCCAACCCTCTAATAACATAATTGCTTCCTCTGGTGACCAGCCCTCATGCGTAGGTTACTTGGGGCTTTCCAAAAGTTATTGCATGAACAGAACAAAAGATACCTTTATGGTACTTCTTAGGAAATTCCAAGGGTTTTAGGAGCTCTGGGCCAGAAATAGGGATGAAGACTAAATGAATGTTCTGATTATAAATCACAGGAGAAGAATGGAGTGACAGAGGATGAGATGGTTGGATGGCATCACCAACTCAATGGACATGAGTTTGAGCAAACCCTGGGAGATATTCAAGGATGGGGAAGCCTGGCGTGCTGCAGTTCATGGGGTCTCAAAGAGACCAACAGGACTGCGTGATGAACAACAATAATAAGTCACAATCCATAAGCAGCATGATTCTTTCTGTTACAACAGTCCCGGTAACGCCCCTCTCCTAGTGCTCACAGCCTTGTTTAGTTCTCTCAGATGTTGTGACCAGTAACATAGAGCACAAGTGATGAGGTCAGGTTATAAAGGACTGCAGCTGCCATCTCAAGTTCTCTGCCCCCACTCCAACCCCTCATCACTCATCATCTGGAGGAGTCCAGCTGCCAGGTCTTAAAAGACAACTAGACAACCCAATGAGAGGCCGTGTGGGGAGGAAACAGGACTTCTAACCCAGCAGCAACTGTGCATCCCAGCTTTAACTACCTGAGTGAGCCTCCTCGGAAATGGACTTCAGATCACTGCATCCCAAGCAGCCAGCTTGACTGCGACTTCACGAGAAAACCTGAGACAGAGCCACCCAATGGCTCCCACATTCCTGACCCTCAGAAGCCATGAGATGATTAATGCTGTTTGAAGTCACTAAACTTTGAGGTTAATTTGTTAAGCAGCAATGGATAATACAGAAAGACTAAATTGGTGTGCAGTTAGGGATTGGTAGAAATCTACTGACACTGTGAGAAGCCTCATAAATATCATTACAGTTTGTATTATTGTCCAAAAATTATATAAAAGATAGAAGAGTTATAGTAGGAAGCTTGTCTTGATAGCATGGGATTTTAAACACCAAAAAGAACAACTGACAATGCTGGAACTGTGCTGTTAGGGGGACCATGCTATGATGATTGTGTTTTCCTGATTTCATTTGGGCTCCTATTTTCTGGAAGGCATCCCTTAAATGAGTATTGATGTCGTTGAGTCACTAAGTCAAGTCCAACTCTTTTGCGACACCATGGACTGTAGCCCACCAGGCTCCTCTGTCCATGGGATTTTCCAGGCAAGAATACTGGAGTGGGCTGCCATTTCCTCCTCCAGGGAATCTTCCTGACCCAGAGATTTGTCTCTTGCATTGGCAGGAGGATTCTTTACCGTTGAGCCAATGAGTACAGATGTAATCTAAAAACTGCAAGTTTAAACAAAAATTAGAAACTATTTTACCTTTTTAATTTGTAAAGAAGAAGACAAGTTAAAACTTAATTTTGAAGGACTGGATTTCTGGTAAGAGTACAAACTAGTGTACTACTTCTCTAGGGAAATTCAGCAAATGTATGAAAAGCTTAAAAATATGCTTTATTATACTTTAATTTTTCTTAATAACCTTAATAATTTGTTAAGATTCAGCTTATAGAACAAATTCAGCAAGAGTGCAGGTTATGAGATCAATATGTCAAAATTAGTTGTATTTCTATATACTTGCAATGAATAATAAAATGAAGCTCAGAAAAAAATCTCATTTAAAATATAAAAAATGAACATACTTAGGAATAAATTTATTAAAAAACTAGAAAACATATACTCTGAAAACTATAATAAAGCAATACAGAAGGAAAATTACTGAAAGAAAATACTAAAAGAGTATCTAAACAATTGGAAAAACATCCATGTTTATGGACTGGAAGATTTACTGTTAAGATGAGAATATTCTTTAAACTGATCTACAGATTCAGTGCAATCTCTATCAGAATTCCAGCTGACATTTTAGAAACTTACAAACTAATTCTAACATGCATATGAAATTGCAAAGGGCCTAGAATAGCCAAAAACAATTATGAAAAAGAAGAAAGAAGGAAAACGCATACTTCCCAATTTCAAAATTAATATAAAGCAATGATAATCAAGACAGTGAGGTAATGACATGAGAAAGGTCAGATATATTGATCAGTAGAAAAGAATTAAGGGTCCAAAATAAACCTATACATCTATAGTCAGCTGATTTTCTATAAGGGTGCCAAGACTATTCAATGAGAAAAGATTACCCTTAAACAATGGTGGTGGGTAATACAATATGTAAAAGAATAAAGTTAGATTTTTACTTTACACCATATCAAAATAAACTCAAAACAGATCAAAGTCCTAAATGTAAGAGCTAAAACTATAAAATGCTTATAATAAAACACAATGGTACACTTATGATTTTGAATTTGGCAAAGGATTCTTAGATATCACAACAAAAGCATAAATAACAAAAGAAAAATTAGGTGAACTGGACTTCATCAAGATTAAAACCATGTCCCTCGAGGACACCATCACGTAAGTAAAATGACAACCCACAGATGAGAGACAATATTTGTAAATTATGTATATAGTAAAGGCCTAGTATCTAGAATATATAAAGAACCCTTATAACTTGATAATGAAAAGGTAAATAACCCACAGAAGATATATAAGTGGCCAATAAGCACAATCCAAAGATGCCTGACATCATTAGCCATCAGGAAAATTCAAGTCAAACATACAGTGAGATGCTGCTGCTGCTGCTGCTAAGTCGCTTTAGTCGTGTCCGACTCTGTGCGACCCCACAGATGGCAGCCCACCAGGCTCCTCTGTCCCTGGGATTCCCCAGGCAAGAACACTGGAGTGGGCTGCCCTTTCCTTCTCCAACAGTGAGATACGTTAAGGGTGGGATGGAGGTGGGGTGGAGGGAGGTCCAAGAGGGAGGGGATGTGTGTGTGTGTGAGTGTGTGTGTGCGTGTGTGTGTGCATGTGCGTGTGCGTGTGTGTGTGTGTGTAGCTGATTCACTCTGTTGTACAGCAGAAACTAACACAACAGTGTAAAGCAATTAATATTCCAAAAAAAGCAGTTATCCTTGGTGGGATTATAAATATTAGAAAATTTCTCTTTCTATACATCAGTACTTTCTACAGTGAGTAGCTATCAATTTTGTATTGAGAAAAATACTTAAATTACTTTGTTTCTGCTATAACACAATCAAAAAATCTCAGAGAATGTGACTGCAGTACTTGAAGAAATTCTCAAAGAAATTTTAAGCAAGAATCCAAACTTTCATAAAGAAATAATCTCAGTACAAGGCTCAGTAAAATGTGTAGTTTTGGATGACACAACCTAGTGTGCCCTTCAAGATGAACTGGCCTGATTAAAAAGAGTGAAATAATGCATATGCAGTAACATGGACAGACCCAGAGATCGTCATACCGACTGGAATAAGTTAGACAGAGAAAGAGACATATTGTATAATATCGCTTAATAGCAGAATCTAAAAAGAAAAGATACAAATGAACTTACTTACAAAATAGATTCACAGATTTAGAGAATGAGCTTAGGGTGACTACGGGGAAGGGATAGTTAGGGAGTTTAGGGTGACATGTGCACACGCCTATATTTAAAAATAATCAATGAGGCCCTACCGTATGGCACAGGGAACTCTGCTCAACGCTGTGTAGCAGACGGAAATGGGAAAAGAATCTGAAAAAGAATAGATACTAATGGAATCACTTTGCTGTCCACCTGAAATCATCACACTATCGTTAATCAACTATACTCAAATATAAAATAAAAAATGTTTACGAAGATTAACTGGCTGGAAAATCCTGGTAAGTAAGATACTTTGTAGAATAGACAGTAAGCTTTAAACCCATTAAATGTTAAACAATATTTATGAAAGTACAACTGTGAACTAGTTTATCTGAATATTTTCTTCTTAGTAGCAATGAAGATTGTTTTAAAGCCACTCCTCAACTGAAACAATAAGCCCCTGCTATCTGTGTCTGGGCACTTTTATCTAAGGGTAAGTGTTAGGTGAAGAGTGAAGGAACTACCGTATCTAGTTCATCCCAAAATGTCACTAAATTAAAAAAAATTTTATTGACATGTAGTTGATTTACATATAGTTGTGTTAATTTCAGGTATATAGCAAACTGATTCAATTATGTGTATATATATATGTATATATTCTTTTTTAGATTTTTTTCCATTATAGGTTATGACAGCAAAAATGTCATTAAGCCTATAAGGATATTCAAAAGAACAAAGAAGAAAACACCGTGTGTTCTTATAAATAGAAATGTAAGGTAGCTATGAGTATGTGGGAGAAGTATAGATATTTATATAAGACTTACTGATAATCTCTCAAACAAACATTGTTTCATCCATATATAGATATATTATTGCTAGCATAAGGGTATAGTTACCTAAAATCACTACCCACATGTCATCAATTTTTTTCTTTTTATTGTTGCCTATTCCAAAAACAGGAAAGTATTTATAGCCTGTAACTGAAAGTTTTTTTTAATATCAGTGTAATAATGCTTTCTTTTGCTCTTAGGTGCCTCAGTTTATACAATAATTTATAAGGTCACCTGACCTATAAGAATATGATTGTGGCATAATTTAAAATATCATATTTTTGTGGATTTAAAATTACATTACACATTTCTCAGTAAGTATATTAAATGTGAATTTTTCCAAATATGTGGAAATGCAGATGGGGCCAGTGAGAACAGAAATCAGGAAGTAATTCTGTTATAACTCAATCAGTTCAGTTCAGTTCAGTCACTCAGTCATGTCCGACTCTTTGTGACCCCACGAATTGCAGCACGCCAGGCCTCCCTGTCCATCACCAACTCCGGGAGTTTACCCAAACTCATGTCCATCGAGTCAGTGATGCCATCCAGCCATCTCATCCTCTGTTGTCCCCTTCTCCTCCTGCCCCCAATCCCTCCCAGCATCAGGGTCTTTTCCAATGAGTCAACTCTACGCATAAGGTGGCCAAAGTATTGGAGTTTCAGCTTCAGCATCAGTCCTTCCAATGAACACCCAGGACTGATTTCCTTTAGGATGGACTGGTTGGATCTCCTTGCAGTCCAAGGGACTCTCAAGAGTCTTCTCCAACACAGTAGTTCAAAAGCATCAATTTTTGGCGCTCAGCTTTCTTCAGAGTCCAACTCTCACATCCATACATGACTACTGGAAAAACCATAGCCTTGACTAGACAGATCTTTGTTGGCAATATAATGTCCCTGCTTTTTATCGGTCATAACTTTCTTTCCAAGGAGTAAGCGTCTTTTAATTTCATGGCTGCAATCACCATCTGCAGTGATTTTGGAGCCCCAAAAAATAAAGTCTGACACTGTTTCCACTGTTTCCCCATCTATTTCCCATGAAGTGATGGGACCAGATGCCATGATCTTAGTTTTCTGAATAGTAATTAGTAAGCCAACTTTTTCACTCTCCTCTTTCACTTTCATCAAGGGGCTTTCTAGTTCCTCTTCACTTTCTACCACAAGGGTGGTGTCACCTGCATATCTGAGGTTGTTGATATTTCTCCTGGCAATCTTGATTCCAGCTTGTGCTTCTTCCAGCCCAGCGTTTCTCATGACGTACTCTGCATAGAAGTTAAATAAGCAGGGTGACAATATACAGCCCTGATGTACTCCTTTTCCTATTTGGAACCAGTCTGTTGTTCCATGTCCAGTTCTAACTACTGCTTCCTGACCTGCATATAGGTTTCTCAAGAGGCAGGTCAGGTGGTCTGGTATTCCCATCTCTTTCAGAATTTTCCACAGTTTATTGTGATCCACGCAGTCAAAGGCTTTGGCATAGTCAATAAAGCAGAAATAGGTGTTTTTCTGGAACTCTCTTGCTTTTTCGATGATCCAGCGGATGTTGGCAAATTGATCTCTGGTTCCTCTGCCTTTTCTAAAACCAGCTTGAACATGTGGAAGTTCATGGTTCACATACTGTTGAAGCCTGGCTTGAAGAATTTTGAGCATTAGTTTACTAGCCTGTGAGTAGTTGCAACTGTGCGGTAGTTGTAGTTAGCATTTATTAAACACCTACAGTGGACCCAGCACTATAGGCACTTTGCTTGTACCATCTCTTTTAATCCACACAATAAGCTAATGCAGTAGGAACCTTAGCTCAGAATTTGTATATCTTGTTTAGCATAACCACACTCTTGGTAAGTTACAGTTAGACTCGAACCAGGTGTGTCCATCTCCAATTCTAGGGGTTTTCCCTAATACCTCAGGGGAATGAAATGAGACCTTTCTGATCATCTTATAGGCCTGGCTAATTCATGGGTATAGCCCTGGCACTAATGTTGGGCAATAAGTTAGACTTTAGCATCAGATACAGGTTTATGCTACTCATTATGTATATAATTTGGGGAAAGTCAAATAAGTATACCCATTTCCTCATCTGAGTATATGGCAGAATACTACTGACTTCACAAAATTACTGTGATGAGTAAATGTAATTACTGTCTATAAAGTCTCAGCACTCCTAAGTAACTGCTGGCTCTTATGATAATGAGAAAATTATCCTTTCGAATCCACAGAATAAGATCCCACCGTGTGGTCATCCTGGGTGTCCAATGAAGAGAAATGAAGTTCTGACTGTGAGCCATCTTTGGAGTTAGAATATCCTGACCAGGAAGTGAGGCCCTGGAGGTTGATTCTGGACTGGCTAAGTCACCTGTGCGTCTCTGGGAATCTCAGGCTTGGACTCTGGGGCATCTGCATGTCACTGAGGACATTCTTGTCTGGTGTAGAAACGAGGGCTTCTTCCTCACAGAGGGGCTGTGTTCTAAGCAAGAACGTGCAGCAATAAGGCAGTCCAGCTGGAGACCCCAAATACCCAAGGTCTCGTGCCCGGAGGTTCACACAGCAGAGTGACCGCATCCAAAAGGTCATTGGGAGCTTTGCTCTGAGCTATAATTTCCTCAGGACTTAAACAAAAACGGACCGCATGTTTCAGTCTGGTCTCAGTGCTGCTGTGGGAAACTGCCAAGACGTTCTGCCTTCATGCTCTGCTGGGAATGGGAAAAGACAAGAGAATGTGCCATGGTTTAACAGTTTCAGTTATAATACGGTACAAAATGCTGTTCTATGTATATCTGTGCTTCACTGAAAAGGGTGGTCAAACGTTTTAGGTTGGTTTTCAACTCAAAGTTTGCTCCTGATGCTGACACAGACAACACTGAAGTAAATCTATGCTTTCTGCCTCATTTCATTTATTCATTTATTCACTTGTTTAACAAAAATATAGGAATCACCAATAATTGTAAACCAGGGCTTTTCCCAAGTGTTGTGGACATAAAGCAGATCCTTGCCCCATAGAAGACAGACACATAAAAAGGAAGATGGAAATCTGAATAAGTTACAACAGCTTTTAAATGGGGCAAAAAAAAGTTCTTTGAGACTGTAGTAGTAATAATTCTCCATGATAAATACAGAACCACAAACAACAGGATTCCTTCAAATGGAAATAACATAGATGTTAGACATACCCCAAAAGACAAATGCCCAGTCCAATAACCCTAGTGTGCGTGTGTGCTCAGTCACGCAGTTGTGTCTGACTCTTTGTGACTCCATGGACAGGAGCCCAGGCTCCTCTGTCCATGGGATTTTTCCAGGCAAGAATACTGGAGTAGGAAGCCATTTCCTCCTCCAGGGTATCTTCCTGACCCAGGGATCGAACCCATGTCTCCTGCATTGGTAGGCAGATTGTTTGTCACTGAGCCACCTGGAAAGACCCAATAACCCTAGAGGAAGATCCTAATAGCATTCTAATAGCATTCCTGCTTGACTTATGAACATCTGAGGTATAGAGAAGTTAACTAGTTTGTACCCAACTGCAGAACATGGATTTTAATCCACATACGTACGACTCTTAACCCCTGTGCTGGACTAAAAATGATTGCTGTTACCACCTTACTTGTGCGTAGTTTGGTTCTTATTTGGAAAAAAGATAATTTATTTGGTGCCCCAGGTATAAAAAATGATTCCTGATCGTAGGACTGTACTGATTACTAACTAATACAGTAGTTTTTAAATTGTTATTTCAGATGGCATTAATATTTAAAGGTAAAATACGGTGGGTACTTTTTAGAGGAATATCTGGCATTTTTGGCAACTTGAAGAGGGTCCTGTTGACCCTCCCTTTTGGAATTTATGCCATTGTGTAATCTCCTCTTCTTGAGGGCTGGTTCTAGTCACTCTCTTCTAACAAGCACAATATAGCAAAAGTGATTTTTGATGTAAATAAATAATTGAATCAATCAGTCAAAGAGGCGACAGCTTCTTCTCACAGTAGAATTCCAACTAATAAGTATTTTAAAAGTGGGAAATAGAGAATCACAGTAGGCAAATACCATAGTAACAAATGTCACAGACAAGAAAACTGCTGGATGCTAAATTGATTTACAAAATTTTGAGCAGAAGTAAGGCCTAGTCTCAAATTATCTCCCCCAAGATATTACCTGTTCAGTGAGAAAGAGAGTAACTACAGTGGAAAATCCAGCAGACATCCACCTAGCCAAGTGCTTAAGTCAAACATAACTGGTGATAAGACATTACTTTGGAATTTTAAAAACAAAATATGAAACTGAAATCATTAAAATAGACTATAATAAAATTAAGGATATTTACTCATCAAGATACTGCAGGAGACTGAAAAGGCAAATCACAAAATAGAAGATATCCACTCATACATGTGACAAAGGTCATGTCAGAATATGTGAAGCACTCCAGAAACCAGCATGAAAGAGACAAACCGTTGAAAAAGCGGAAATCACAATGGCCATGAAACATGAAAATGTTTTTAACCACACTGATAATCAAGGAAACAGCAACTAAAACCAAAATGAAATAATCATGAGCTCACAGCAAACTCTTCAAAATAAATGAAAGAGAGACCTATCAATAACACCTGTGGTCAGGATATGGACCACTGAGAGGTCTCATATTGCTGGTGGAAGTGTAAATTTATATAGCTTCTGTAGAAAACCTGTTGGCATTAGGCTAGTAAAACTGAACAAAGCAAATCTCTAAGACAAAGCAAATCCACTCTTATGTTTACACCCTTCCCATACAACTTCAGAACTGTATGCTGAGACAGGCACTGAAACATATGAATGAACACATTCAAAGGAGAATTATTCATAGTATCCTCAGCTTGGAAGCACTGAGATGTCCACCAACAGCAGGATGGATAAATAATTCATGCAATGGAATATTATGTAGCAACAAAAATGGGATCATTATATACCCTTCAATGTAGAAGAATCTTAAAAACCCATGGTTATGGGGAAGAAGGTAATCTCATACACATATATCACATATCTTGTGATTTTATGTAGGCAAAAACTAAAACATTTTTATTTAGGGATACTCAGTTTGAAGCTAAATTATAAACAAAAGCGAAGGGCAACCAGGGGCCTTCTGGGGTCCAGAGAATATTCTATTTCATAATGTAGGTAGTGGTCACATAACTATTTTATAATAGCTTGTTAAATTAATACATTTATTTATTTAAAAAAGAAAGAATATGATATCCATGTTTTTGGGCAAATGACAATTTCTGAGTGCTACAAAAATATTTAATGATGCAGTGTGTTCAAGTATTTAATTTTTAGAATCATAAATACTTAAGACTTTTCTGAACTTTGATAGTCATTTTTTTTTTTTACCATAAGTGCTATAGACAGAAAGATTCCTCACAAAATTTGTTGACAATGACAATCTGTTTTATCAAATTTTGCAGAAAATGTGGGCCAATTTCTTTTATTATAACCATATGTATTGTGAAACTAAAAGTCAAGATTTTCCTTCATTTACTCCATTTTCAGCAAATGCCTCCAGGCGTAAGTGAGGGCTGAAAAGCGGGGCCCTCCAGGCATAAGCGTCTACCAATCAGACTGTAATGAAAGCTTTCAGAGGCGGTACTGCTTCAGCTGGTCCACTTGATGGCACTAAAGTCACATGGGATGTGCGCTAATCCTCTACAGACATTTGCTGCATTAATGTGTTTTCTATGTGTTTTCATAATCTTAGACCTTGTGAAATCTAAAGGTCTTTTTTGACTTAGAGCTCTGAATATATTCAGTAGGGAAAAAAAGGATTAAAATTTCTTAAAGAATTAAAGTTGGTTTTGAGCATTAAAGAAAGATATATTAAAAGTCTCAGGACAAACAGGGCTTTTCATGTCCTCTTTACTCTTGCCTTTCCCACATCTCCAAATAATGCACCCTAGGAAGATGAAATAAATAATTTTTGGGTGTAAGATTTTAGAAGCAGATCTCATTGGCTCACTGAAGTACCCTTCCCATTGCTCTTAGATGGCATGACAGATATGCATATGCATTATAGCACTTCAAACTGAATTCTTTTGTGAGGAGAATGAAATGGAGATGATTTTGCCCCTGTGGTCAGCTTGGTGCAAGCTGACCACAGGCTGGGGGTTGCAACAACAGACCTTATTTCTCACAGTGCTGTAGGCCGCAGAGTCTGAGATTAAGATGCCGGAAGACCAAGTGTCTGGCGAGGGCCTGCCTCCTGGTTTGCAGGTCCCCTCACACGGCAGAGAGCAGAGAAGGGAAGAAGGCTCTTCTGACTCTTTCTACAAAAGGGCACAAATCCCATTCATGAGGGCTCCATTCATATGACCCATTGACCTGCCCTCCCGCTATGCCATCATGGAGAGGATGAGGATTTCAGCACATGGATCTTGGGGGACACCAACACTGTTTAGGACGCACTGCATAGCAGACACAGGAAGGGGAGGAGCCTCTGCACCCTGGCACTGAAGATGCAGTTTCACAGGCTCACTTCCTTCTCAGAGGAACATCTTTGTTTGGCTCTTAAAGCAGAACAAGGCTTCTTTGCTATGACTCCTCATCTGTAAGCAGTGGGAAGTGGTTCTTTGCTGGTGAAGAGAATTGGGACACTGAAGAAATGGGAGAGGCTACCGCTCCTTTTCCTTGGAGGAGGAAATGGCAACACAGTCTAGTACTCTTGCTTGGAAAATCCCATGGCCAGAGGAGCCTGGCAGGCTGCAGCTGCAGTGATGGGGTCACAGAGTCGGACAAGACTGAACAACTGAGTGCACTGCTCCTTTTGGGTGTCTTTATTGAAAATAGAGTAATTTAAGTGGTCTTGACTTCTAGTTTCACAGTACATATGGCTGTAAAGAAAGAAATTGTCCCACCTTTCTCTGAGTGAAATAATTTTGCTTTATGTGTATCAAGGTACGATACTGCAAAACAATCAGGAAACCTGTGAGTGCTACATGGAGCATCAATAGTGACCCTAAAAGAGAGCTATGGGGATCTCTGTTCTTACATTAACTGTAACTGGTCCTTTCCCTGACTTGTTAAAGTAAAATAGTTCACCTAAGTGCTTTTTTAAAAAAAATCCTGCAAGGAATCCCCCTTCTGTGTGAAGACTTCGAGATGCTGTTTGCCTGTCAACGGCCTCAGGAGATGGTGGGCTCTGTTTCCGGGGAGACAGGAAGCTTCTGGAAAGAAGGAACTGTGCCTTATGTTTATCTCTAGTCCTTGCAGCAGAAACCCAATGACTTAGATGGTTGCTCAATAAACATGACTGTGACAACTGGATTGTCATTATGTTCAATCTAACATCTGATCTTATATTTTCTTCCTTCCTGTAAAGGTCTGGTTGTCTAGTGTGTCTATATATGAATTAAGGTCATCCCAGCCTAAAGGTAGAAAATTTGATAGAAAATGAAATGCTTTGTGTGCATACTTTTAAATCTAAATGCTATACTTTTAAAAATAAAGCACCACTCTGCACTTTCCTTACCACTTCCTTCCTCTTTTGCTGCAAAGTACCAGCAGCTTTGTCCATAATAGTTCAGATAACATTTATTTTCCTCAAGAATTGAAAAAGTTTGTGAGCACACCTTCAGCATTATTTGACAATATTAAGCAATTTTAGTTGTCTATGGGGTTTTAAAATACATCCTGTAAGAAATAAAAGATAAATGTATTTGAATAATAAGAATTTAAAAATAAGTAGGTCTTTTGGACTTAAAAAAAAAAAAAAAACCCAACACAGGCTAAAAAGACACACAAAATCTGATCCTTTTTAATCTTTATAGTTCTTGAGTCATCAAGCATTTGTCAAAATGCCAAAACAATATTATACACAGGCGGGATGTTAAGTATAACCTGAATTCAGGCAGGCAGAGCTCTGTGAGCCAAATTTGTGTCCATGGGCCTATACAAATTCTCTGAAGTATTAGACCAATAGGAAAGGATCACAGGGTATATTTCCTAAAATTTAAAAATATGTACTTTAAAAGCTATGAATAAAAAAATCTTCTGTCTGTTTTTTAAATTAAAGCATAGTTGATTTACAATATTGTGTTATTTTCAGGTGTACAACAAAGTGATTCATATGTATATGTATTCTTTTTCATATTTTCTATCATAAGTTATTACAAGATATTGAATATAGTTCCCCGTGCTGTACAGTAGGCCCTTGTTGTTTATCTATTTTATATATAGTGGTGTATATCTGCTAATCCCAAACTCCTAATTTACCCCTCCCTGCCCCCTGCCCCTTCAATAACCATTGTTTGTTTTCTAGTCTGTGAGTCCGTTTAAATTTTGTAAATAAGCTCATTTGTATTAAAAAAAAAACCACCTATCTTTAATGACAGTTTCTCCTGATGTAGAAAAAAATCTTAACAGGCAATATCAAATATTATCATGTGCTTTACGAATTAAAAAATGTACAATAATTTTATCATATAAGAAAAATTGCTAAGACATGGTTCCTATGGGTCTTTCTGACTTGCTTTAGAAATGCTTTCGTATTTTGATTTTAAATGCTGTCTGTTTCTATATTTTAAAAAAAATCAACACAGAGAGGAGAAAAGGTAGTCATTGTTTGAGTCTATAAACTAATATTTGGTGCAGATAAAAGTCTCTTGTTCTGGACGTGTGCCCTCACTGCCTTAGCATAGTGCCTGAGACACAGTCAGAGCTCGATGACTATTTACGGAAAGAAGGAACCACTGCACATGGTGGGTGCTACTTTCTCTCAAGTCCTTCTGCTTACTTCCACACTAAAGTCGCTGCCCCAGTTCTGGTTTTCATCATCTCTGGTCTGCTTACTGTACTCAGTTCAGTTGCTCAGTCGTGTCCAACACTTTGCAACCCCTTGGACTGCAGCACACCAGGCCTCCCTGTCCCTCACCAACTCTTGGAGTTTACTCAAATTCATGTCCATCGAGTCAGTGATGCCATCCAACCATCTCGTCCTCTGTCATCCCCTTCTCCTCCTGCCTTCAATCTTTCCTAGCATCAGGGTCTTTTCCAATGTACTAGCCTACTAAATTATCTCTTTGGTTGTTGTCCATGTTTTCTCTTATTCATTCTCTACAATATAACTTTGACTTTTCTCCAAAGCAAATTAGGTCATAATAATAGCTAATATTTATTAATCCCTAGTATGTGTCAAACTTCACATGTATCATGTAACTAAACTCATGTAGCAACAATGATAAGAAGGCATTAAGACTCCTGATACTACAGCTGAGTAAACTGAGGCACAGAGAGGTCAAGCGGAGAGGCCGGTCTGGCTCTGGCAGGGCTACCTTTCTGTGACGTTATGCACCTGATGGAAGCGGGTGATTGATGATCTTAGTTTTCCTGGAGCCGGTTCAGTGCAGCACTGAAAGTCTGGTGTCATAAGAAGGTCCTCTGTCCCAGGGCAGCTGAAGCAGTTGGTTACCCTCCACACAGCATAAAAACTTTATACTACTGTACCTCCATCTCTCCCCTCCCAATTCCTGTACTATTTTATCATACATTCTACTTTTCCCTATGTTATAAATCCCATACTACATTTCTAATATTTTTCTTAGTCAATTGTTCTGAAAAGAGATTTAAATAATAGAAAATTCTTTTCTGTTTTCTGTGCTCATCAATTCTTCTTTTAGGGACTTCCCTGGTGGTCCAGTGGCTAAGACTCCATGCTTCAACTGCAGGGAGCACAGGCTTGATCCCTAGCCAGGGAACTAAGATCCCACATGCCAGTGTGACGCGGCCAAAGAGAAATAAATAAAATAAAATAGGACAGCCTGGTTAAAAAAATCCTTTGTGTTGATCTAGATTTCTATCTGGTATTCTTTTCATTTTGCCTAAAGGGTTTCCTTTAATATTTCTTATAGTGTGAGTCTGCTGATGATGCTAATTCAGCTTTTGTGTATCTGCAAAGTCTTTATTTTGACTTTACTCTTGAAAGAAAATTAAAGAGACAAAATTATAGAGTTACAACTTTTCTTTCAAAATTTTAAAGCATTTGATCTACAGAATTCTTTTTTCTCTTATCTACAGAATTCTTGCTTGCATTATTTCCAGTTTTATTGAGATACGACATATAATATTGTATTAGTCCAGTGTGTACATGATTTGCTATATGTATATATGACAAAATGATTACCGCAACAAATTTAGTTACAGACAACCACTTTACAAAGCTACAATTTTTATTTCCTGTAATGAGAACTCATAAGATCTACTCTTCTAGCAACTTTCAAATATTCAGTACTCTATTGGTAACTATAGTTACCATGCTGCATATTATATTCTCAAGCTTTTATTATCATATAATTGAAAATTTATACCTTCTGATCAACTTCACCAGTCACACTTGATCCTCCTTCACCTTTCTCCTCTGGCTATTATGAATTTGTGTTTCTTTTTTCTAACTTTAAGATGCCACATATAAGTGAGATCATACAGCTTTTCTGTTTGATTTTTTCACTTAGCATAATGCCTTTGAGATCCACCCATATTGTCAAAAATAGCAGGAATTTCTTTTTTATGCTCCCAAAATATTTGACATATATGTCAAAATATGTAGACATATACCACATTTTCTTTATCCACTCATCTGTTGATCAACACTCAGATTGTTTTCATGTCTTCGTTATTGTAAATAATGCTGCAACAAACACAGGACTGCAAATATCTTTTTGAGATGATGTTTTTTGTTTTCTTCAGATAAATATTCAGAAGTGGAATTACTGTAGTTATATTTTTAGTTTTTGGAGGAACCTCTACTGGTTTCCATACTTGTTGCACCAGTTTGCTACTGCTACTGCTAAGTCACTTCAGTCGTGTCCAACTCTGTGCGACCCCATCCCTGGGATTCTCCAGGCAAGAACACTGGAGTGGGTTGCCATTTCCTTCTCCAATGCATAATGCATAAAAGTAAAAAGTGAAAGTGAAGTCGCTCAGTCATGTCTGACTCTTCGCGACCCCATGGACTGCAGCCTACCAGGCTCCTCCATCCATGGGATTTTCCAGGCAAGAGTACTGGAGTGGGGTGCCATTGCTTTCTCTGACTCCTTCCCACAAATAGTGCACAAGCGTTCCCTTATTCTACAAATCTTTGCCAACACTTATTTGTTGTCTCTTTGATAATGGCTATTCCGGCAGGTGTGGGGTGATATTTTCATTGTGGTTTTGATTTGCATTTCTCTGATGATTACTGATGTTGAGCATCTTTTCATGTGTCTGTTAACCATCTGTATGTCTTCTCTGGAAAAATATCTATTCAGGTCCTCTGCCCATTTTTAAACTAGCTTTTTTTTTTCTAATGCAGTATATGGGTTCTTTATATATTTTGGGTATTAACATCTTATTAAATGTCTGACTTGCAAATATTTTCTCCCATTCTGTAGGTTGTCTTTTCATTTTGTTGATGGTTTCCTTTGCTGCCCAGAAGCCTTTTAGTTTGATGTAGTCTCACTTTATTTTTACTTATGTTGCCTTTGCTTTTGATGTCAAATCCAAAAAAATCATTGCCAAAATATATGTCTGGAAGCTTACCCCCTGTTTTCTTCTAGGATTTTTATGGCTTCAGGTCTATTGTTCAAATTTTAAGTCATTTTGTGTTGATTTTTTTGTCTAGTATAAGATAAGGGGTCCAGTTTCCCCAGCACCATTTATTGAAGAATTTCCCCATGTATATTCTTGGCTTCTTTGTTGTAAATTAGTTGACCAAATATGCATGGGTTTATTTCAAGGCTCTCTATTCTCCTCTATCGTTCTATTTTTATGCCTATAGCATACTGTTTTATTACAATAGCTTTGTAATATGGCTTGAAATCAGAGTACGATGCCTCCAGATTTGTCCTTTTTCTCAAGATGGCTTTACTGGGGTCTTTTGTGGTTCTACATGTGAAATAAATGTGAAAGTAAATGCCACTGAAATTTTTATAGGGATTGCTTCAACCTGGAGGTACTTTTTGATTAGAAGGATGACATTTCAAATTTTACCTTTGGGGTAAAATTCTTCTATTCTTATAAACAGAAGACAGTTAAATTACTTGGAAACAGGTGAATCCTTTCACGTCTTGATTTTAATGTTTGTCAGGCAGAATTTGAACTGCATTCAGCCTAGGAATAACTTCCCCCACTAGTGAGATGAGACCCTCCCAGGTACTCTTCTCAAAGTCCTATGGATATGAAGTTTTCCAGTCTGGCTGGTGGGAACAGGCACTATTCCTGGCCCACTGCAAGTGCTGGACTCCATTACCTCTGGTCTGTTGGATGGTTCTTTTCTCAGTCCCCGAGAATTCCCTTTTTCGCATGTTCTGATCTGGACTCAGCTGAATATTTAAGGGGAACCCTCTACTGATCTCTCACTGCACAGCATTCTTTTTTTCTAGTATTGTTCTATGAACACTAGCTGCCTTGGTCTCCCCAGCCTTTCAGCCTCATCTCAATCCAGCAAGTCCTCTGGGTTTCCCCCAGACCCCCATCCTGCACCACTGCCCAGAAAGTCTCTCAAGGCAATAAGCTGGGACAACCGTAGGGCTGACCTCACTTGTCTGTTTCTCAGGGAATCACTGTTCTTTGTTGCCTTCCTGGTGTGTTATGAACCAATACTTCATACATATTTGTTTATTGGCTGTTTCAGGTGGAGGATAAGTCCCGTTTCTGCTTCTTCATTGTGGCGGTGTGAGACCAGAATGTGTTGGATAAATGATCATAAAATGTTTGTTCTCCCTTCTTGTGGCTCCACATACTAGCACACAAATTTAGTGACTGTTGACATGTTTTTGAACTTAATTCAAAACTGTTTTCATTTAGTCAGGTTACCAAACTTATGTTTTTTGTTTATATAGACATGATATAAATGAAAGGGCTGAACATGAAATGATTAACTACAAAGCTTAGCTACTTAACAGGAACAAGATAAGCAAGATAGCTCTCGGTTTACTTATTAATGTCCATCTTACTAGTTGCTTTACTGGCATTTTGAAATAACTACTTATAATTATGCAAGAATACTTGAGGTGATCTGTCTAAATGTGATCTAGTTGGGTAATAAAGTAATTCTTTTGAATGGCTAATATCCATTTACATGGACAGAATTATGATCTATGTAATCTAACTTGAGTTCATCCGGTGTTTACTGGATACATTCTATGTGCTAGGCACTGAGCTAAGTCTAGAGACAGAGATGAATAATAAATAGCCTCTGCCCGTCTACCCCCACCCCCCAGGAGCTCAGAGGGAGGCAGAACTGATAAGTGAGTTGACAATGTGGTAAGTACTGCAATTATACTAATTACAGGTTGCTATGACAGCACAGAGGTGGGGCACCTCACACAGCCCAGGCGGGTGTTACGGTTGTGAGTGGGAAGGTGTAGCTGATGCTGTGGTTGACCGTCTCTCTCCTCCTTCCTTCTTGGAAGAGCCCTGATTTGATGATTCGCTCTCCTTCTCCCTGGTGGGGCCAGGAAGTCAGTGCTCATAAGTCTAACTCAGTCACCGTCAATCACTGTACTTCTATGCTCATTTTCAATGATTGTTTCAGATGAGGGTATGTGACACCCCCAGAAAGAAAATGCAAAAGTAATTCTATAGATGGGTCTCAGGACAGGGTTTTCTCCTGATAGAAGGAACTGTGCAAGGAGAAACCTCTCTTCTGGCTTTGATCACAGTTGTGTGACAACATGGGCCTTCCCAGGTGGTGCTAGTGGTAAAGAACCTGCCTGACAATGCAGGAGACTAAGAGATGCTGATTCGATCCCTGGGTGGGGAGGATCCCCTGGAGGAGGGCATGACAACCCACTCCAGTATTCTTGCCTGGAGGATCCCATGGACAGAGGAGCCTGGTGGGCTACAGTCCATAGGGCCGCAATGTGCCGGACACGACTGAAGTGACTTAGCACACACGCACATGAGACCTCATGATACTTGAGTTGTGTCATTCATGTTCTGATTATGAAAGGACAGCCTTTCTGTTCTTCAGAGGACTGAAGAGCAGAAATAAGGAAAGCTGTTGGGTCCTTGTTGACATCATCATGTCGCTAAATTACAAACTTGGAATCTTCTGTCTCTATCTTTTCTTGTTATTTTTTTTCCCTGATGTGGACCATTTTTAAAGTCTTTATTGAATTTGTAATGATATTACTTCTGTTTTTTTTTTTGGTTGGGAGGCATGTAGGATCTTAGCTCCTCAACCAGGGATGGAACCCACACCCCCTGCATTAGAAGAGAAAGTCTTGACCACCCAATCGCTGGGGAATTCCCTCTCGTTGTTGTTATAATGAGACAATAAATCCTTATTATTTAAGCCACTTTCAGTGGCTTAAAATAATAATTCCATTATATGAAGTCAAAAGTACCCTAACAGATATGGAAGGTTACCCAAAGAAGTGATGCTTGGGTAATGCTGTAAAGGACCAAAGATATTCAACCCTGGAGGATGAAGGAGAGGGAGAGGTCACCCCAGGCAGAGGGAAGCGCTTGCTCAAAGGCTTAGAAACACAAAGCAATATGGAGTGCTTGAGAAAGTACAGGCAGTTCTGTACTGGACTCCTGTTCTGGTAATTCAGATTTTCTCACTTGGGTAGAATGTCTTTTGCACATAGTAGAAATCCAATTACTATTTGTTGCCTGATTGCTTTTATAATGTTTTCTTTAATTATATTGAATTCAGTCCAAGAATGTCTATTGATGTGCCAGGAATTTTACAGGCACATATGGTAGAATCTGACTCTTGTCTGTGGCAATATTCATCCCAACTTCCTTTTAAAATGCTAAAAACTAAAAACTACACTTCCCAGACTTTCCTGAGAGGGTTATGATCTATTTCCCATCAGTTAGATACAATCACTAGGACTTTGACTTTAAAGAGCATCCCAGTGAGAGAAGAATGCGAGGCATTGGTGTCGTGGATGTGAAAGTGGCAGAGATGCTGTGTACACAGGTGTGCTCCAGGTCCCCAGGTTTGTAGAAGAGGCAGCAGTCACCTTGGTGGCCCACGTGGGCAGTGTTCTATTGGAGGTTGTTCCCAGAACCTCAGGGGCGAGCGGCGCTGACCAGAATCACCTTGCTCTGGGATTACAGGATTTACAGTCTGTATAGCAACGACTACTTTCCACAGCACTTTTAAAGCACCTCTCTTGTGTGAGGTTAATCGGGCTTCTGTGACACTCATAGGGCTTTAACGTACGTTCTTTTGACAGAAATCGAGGCCCCTGGGAAGCTAAGTGAGACAGAAATAAAACAGTGATTGTTGAGACTAGAATTCAGGCTTTATAACTCCTAATCTAATGCTCTTTCCTCTCAGTGTCATTTGGAGAATGGGCTGTTCTACAGGGACCCCTACTGGAATTACATCTATGCATCACTGAAAACTTGCCATATGGTCAGACCTTTCTAAAAGATATGCTGGACCCATTGACATGTAGGCAAAAAGCTTTGTAGCCCATTACTGATCATCCAAACCATCCCTTCTCACTTGAATAGCATGTTTAATGGAAACCCGTCCCCTAAACGAGAAGTACATCATGTTACTATTACATCCTCCACTACCTTCTTACAGACCATTATGTGGCTCCATCATATAATGGAAACACTTATATTGACAAAGAAAAATGAAAAGCTGCTCTAAAAGTTCAAATACTTAATGTGTGTTTGATGAGAATATACAAAAGCAGTGGTGATAAAGTTTCTAATTGCACACTAATGCAAATTTTCAAGAAAAAAGTGACTTAATTTTTTCATATTGTGCTTTGCTTCCTCAATAAAGAGATATTAAATGCTTCTCCTTCCATTTCTAGAGGTGCTAAAGATAGCTATAATAAATGTTGACAATGGGAAAAAGATGTGAGCAAAATAAAAAGAGAACATGCAGGCTTATGCAATCTGAATTCCGTGGACCAGTCCAAGGCTCTGCCAGCTCCCCACATCAACCTATTCTTACAATGGGGATTGCAGACAGAGATCTTTCAGCTGGAAGATAAACACAGTATTATTTGACCAAACCTTTTCTAGGAAAAGCAGACTAAGATGATGTAAGTGACTTTCTCCTTCCCTACTATGCTATTTATTGGCTTCTCCACCTTCTTCCATTTCCTACCACTCCTCTTTTTCTTCCTCCTCCTCTTTATGTATGAGATTCATGCACAATGAATGAAATAAGACTCTTGCTCAGGGCAGGTTAGGAAATCTGCTGACACTCTAATAGTCACATATGTATGAAAATATGAGAAGTCATGGCAATTTCATTACGGGTGCATAAATTAACTACTTGTCTGTGTCTTCTGGCCTCTGTTACAAGGAACATTTTCAGTGGTGGTGGGGTTGTGAAGGAAAGGGTAGAAATAGTGAACATATATTGAAATTCACCATAGTTCAGTTGCTGTGTTAAGTATGTATTTTCTCATTAAAATTTCACATTAGCTTCTGAGACAGTTACTATTATTATCACTATTATTTGACATATGATCTACATATGATTTGAGTTACAAAATCTTGACTGAGATCAAGATTAGACAGGGGGTTTCAGACTTGTGAAGTCTCCACATCTGTGCTCTTTACCACAAAACTAAATTTATCAAAATGAGGCTGCCTAACAAATTGGTTCTAAATAAATTCAGCAAAGTTTCAGGATACAAAATCAATACACAAAACCCAGCTGCACTTCTATACACTAGTAAGAAGCTATCTGAAAGAGAGAAACAGAAAAAGCAATCCCATTTGTAACAGCATCGAAGGGAATTAAAATATCTAGAAAAAACCTTAACCAATGAGGTGAAAGATCTGTACACTGAGAACTGTAACATACTGATGAAAGAAACTGAAGAAGACGCAAATAAATGGAAAGATATCCCATTTTCTCAGATTGGAAGAATATTGTGAAAATGTTCACACTACCCAAAGTAATATATTAATACAAGTTCAATGTAATTCCTAACAAAATCCCAATGCCATTTTTTTTACAGAAGTAGAAAAAAATTCAAAACCTTAAATAATTAAAGAAATCCTGAGAAAGAACAAAGCAAGTGGCTTTGTTTCTGATTTCAAGTTACATTATACAGCTATAGTAATCAAAACAGTGTGGCAATGGCATAAAAACTGACAAATAGATCAATGGAACAAAATAGAGAACCCAGTAATAAATCCACATGTATGCGGTCAACTAATTTTTGACCAAAATCACACAATAGGGAAAAGATAGACTCTTCAATAAATGGTGCTGGGAAAACTGAATAGCTGTATGAAAAAGAGTAACACTGGACCACTATCTTACACCCTCAAAAAAAGATGAACTTGAAATGGATCAAAGACTTAAATATAAGACCTGAAACCACAAAAATCCTAGAAGAAAACACAGAGAAAAGCCCTTTGACATTGGTCTTGGCAATTATTTCTTGAGTAAGACACAAAAACACAGGCACCAAGAGCTAAAGTACATGGGACTATATAAAACCAAAGAGCCTGTGCACAGTAAAAGGGGAAAAAAATCTATGAATTGAAAGGGCAACCTACCAAATAGGGAAAGGCAATAGATATTAGGATTAATATCCTAAATATAAAAAGAACTCAAGTTACTCAATAGAAAAAAGTACTGGGACACCAGAGAGGAAGGAGAATCTGGACCTCTTATTTCTCCTGCTAATGCCTCCTACTGGCGGATCCAGTGGCAGGCAAGGAGCTTCAGTGATATAGTCCACAGGGGTCACATTCTCCATGAAACATGCACCAAAATAAGAAATCTTCAATAGGAGAGGCTACCTGTCCATGCTGAGGCCTTTCCTCAGTCTTCAAAGAAGATACAGTCAATTTAGTTTCTGAACACTTACTTAGGATAATTAGCCTTGAGTCTCCATAACCAGACAGTTTCTGCAAATACACTTCCATTCTGGAAGCTTCTCTGTATGATCACAAAAAATACTCCTTCCTGGGCACAGGTGTAGACTTGCCTCTTACACATACTCATATCTCTAACCACACCAGATATGAGCCAAGACAAGGATATCTCCTTAGATGTCTGACGACCTGGGAGTTAAGTACCACATTCCTCCTTCCAGATGAATTCCTTTTTTAGAACCAATTCTCCTCCCAAGCGGTAAATTCTGATTCAAACACTCTTCTCCATGTGCTAGACACACCTTGGGCCAAACAGCCAGGACTCACCTAACACAGGACAAGGCATAGGGTCAGACCCAGGTCTGTTCTGTAAATCTATCCACTCACGAAGGCATGAAAACCCCTTTCTAGCACTTTTTCTGTCCCCTCATCTATTCCAATCCTTTCCCCATACACTTGATAAATAAGAAGAATTGGAAACCAGGACATCAGAGCATGTTCAATTTTTGACAGATTACCGAGTTGTTCTCAGTACCCAGATTGGCTTTCCACATCTCAGGGATAATAAATGTTAGTCACCATCCCCCTCTTACACAGCAGATGAACAATTTCAGGAGAAAGGCTTCCCTCACACTGTGCTCCTTCTTCCAGCAAATGTTCACCATTTCAGACATTTCCCTGAGAACCACAGCAGAGCCTCTCTGTAAGAAGGCAGTTCTCCGGGGGTTATTTATCAGACTAGACAGCCACCATTCACTCTGTTTAACTGTGTGGTTATTCAACACTGAAATTTCCTGATCCTTTTTCATGTTGATTGAGCATAGCATAATTAAGAGAGAATAAAAGATAGCTGACTTATCCAATTTATATGTCTACTTTATCTAAACTGCAGTCACAATCATAAGAAAAAACAGAAGATGAAAGATATGTATGTGTTTACAAATATATATAAAGTGGGGGGAAAAAAGAACCAATAATTTGGAGCACCAAGTTTAAAGCTTAACTCATTGTTTCTTTAAGAATCTATCTAACAAAACAGGATAAGTCACAGGATTCAATCACCCTGAGTGAGTTTAGAGTGTGTCTCTGTACTCCACTCCACACTGGGCTTAGATATTGTTTGATTGACTGCCTGTCCTGCGGAGGAAAGATGCTATTAGATTTCATTCCTCTAAAGATATGCTCCTTCTTTATCACAAATTCCAAGGTTGACTTTTACCATGACTTCTGGAGCAACGGTAGAATGTCTCTTAACTTTGATGGTTTCTCTGTGTGAGTGTAATGTAACAAAGAGGATAAACCAGAACTCACCCTGTGTCTGCAGTTGGCTTAGTTTGTCATGGACAAGAATGAGAGAAGAATTCATTGAGTCATTGCCTAAAAATTCCTTCTGGGCCAAGGAAAGGAGAGTTCCTGGCATATTACTTTTTATTTGGGCTTCCCTGGTGGCTCAGAGAGTAAAGAATCTACTTACAAGGCAGGAGGACCTGGGTTCAATCCTGGATCCAGAAGATCCCCTGGAGAAGAGAATGGCAACCCACTCCAGTATTCTTGCCTGGGAAATCCCATGGACAGAGGAGCCTGGCAGGCCATAGTCCAAAGAGCTGGACACAACTGAGTGACTAATACTTTTACCATCTTTTACTTTTTGTTTGTACTTCAGTTCAGTTACTCAGTTGTGTCCAACTCTTTGCGACCCCATTGACTGCAGCATGTCAGACTTCCCTGTCCATCACCAGCGCCCAGAGCTTGCTCAAACTCATGTCCATCGAGTTGGTGATGCCATCCAACCATCTCATCCTCTGTCATCCCCTTCTCCTCCTGCCTTCAATCTTTCCCAGCATCAGGGTCTTTTCTAATGAGTCAGTTCTTCGCATCAGATGGCCAAAATATTGGAGCTTCAGCATTAGTCCTTCCAATGAATATTCAGGACTGATTTCCTATTTCTACTTTTTCTCAGATGACCACATCTCTACCCTGCTGGCCCAGCTTGCCATAGGGACAATGTGGGTGGCAGTAAACATTTGTTTTGGGGTGAATTCTCACCTTCCTCTGCCACACACCCAGAAGTGGTGGTAAATGTGTGTGGAGAATTTTAACATGACCTGAAATCAGTCCCCTGTTTCAGTACCAGAAATAATAGAAAAACGGGCAGGTTAACATTCAGCCCTACGGCATTTTTCGATAAGCAGGGAACTAGTTTCACTGCTTTAGCCAAAAAGTTTTCTAGGAAATACTTTTGATTGGTTTTAAAACTGTGGAAAGTTGAGAAACTAGCTTCTCTCTCAGAACTCTGGAGCTGACCAGCCTCAACTCAGCCACACTCTTGATTTGCGGGATGAGAACGTCCATGTATATAAAGCTTCTGAGATCAACCATTTTCAGGGTAATGGTAGCACAGTTGTTTATATCAATACACAACTCACCCAATTCCAATTAGCACAATAACCGGGCCACAATATGGCTAGCCCAGATAATTTTAACATTCCTATCAAATTAACCTTTAACGAGTGATTTGAGGATGCTGTAATTGGCCTCTATGGCAACCAAGAAAAAGACAACCAAACTGTGACTGACTCAGCTGAGCCCTGTAAGCACTGCAGTAAAGCGCTGCTTAAAATGCCCATTTGCAGAAAGGCACACATGTTGGCAGTTGGCCGTATTAGCCTCGCTCAAGTGCAGAGAATTACATAGCTTCCTTCAAAGTCATTAGGACTGCTAGCTCCTTCTTAATTAAACTAAACCCTAACTCAAGTCACATTCACTTCAGCAGTCTTTGTTTTTCAGTCAATTAAGTCAGGTTTTTAACATCTAAATTTTCCACACATACTCTCTAATGAGTTTCATTTTTACTCTGCTTTTCAAAATTCAGATAGAAAAGGCATTTGCATTGTTATTAATATGCTTTTCAAAAAAGTGCGTTTCAGTTTATTTTGAATGGCCATACATTTTCCCCCAAGTTTGGGTGGAATCTTTCTGCATCTGGATTGTCACATAGACCAAATCAGTGTATGAATCTACTTCCACAGCTGTTCCAAATGTTATCACTACCATCACCATCATTAAACTCCTTACTATGCATTGCACATGTGTAAATAATTTGAGTAAAGTGAACTTATTTTTAACACATAGAAGCATACTCAGAACCCAAGTTTTGTATGTTACTTAAAGACCTAATGTACTATCAGAATGATTTATATTAAGGTTCTTATTTTTTGTAAGACGAGCTACAATGAATCTTACCAATGAGGTATTTGTAAGAATACAGCAATCCTTCTCGTGGATAATATTGTTTGGCTGTATTTTGATTGTGTTATTATTTTTTTTGGAGAAAGAGGCAGAGTTGATGAAATTTATTTTCAGATTATATCATCTGTTCAGGGTTTTCTGTTTCTACACTTTCCATATGAAGTATAACATTGTGAAACCAAATCCCCTGATTCTGCCCCAGCACTGATGATATTTCACCTAAGACACAGGGAAGCTTTTTCTGTCTATTGGGGCTGATGCAGATCATGAATAATAGACTACTTGGTGGTTCTGGAAGGCTGAGGGTTTCTTTCCAATTCTGCTGTTCAGTATGGGTTCTCCCACGTGGAAGGGTGAAGTGGGGCCAGGAATGAAAAGTCCTAAGGCAATGGCATGGAAATTCTCAGCGTTCCCTTAGTCTCCCACATGTTCAAATCTCTCAGAAATTTAGCTTCTGTCATCATCCATTTGACAACCAAGAACACATTTGTATCCAAAACTTTGATAGTTCTGTAATCTTCTCATCAGTTCTCCACTCACCCTCTCCCCAAATCAGCAAACTACCCTCCAGCACCACACCAACCCTGACACTGATCCAAATGGAGACTGTCTTTTCTAGTACTGTAATATATAATGGAATTTGAGTAAATGTACAACCAAAGGACGAAACACTACAGACGCAGAGGTAGAACAGGCTCAATTTCTTTCTTTCTTTTTTTTCCCCTCTTTTGGCCCTGTCACAGTGTGTGTGGAATCTTAGTTCTCCCAACCCACTTCAGGATTCTTGTCTGGAGAATCCCATGGACAGAGGAGCCTGGCGATCTACAGCCCATGGGGTCGCAAGAGTTGGACACCACTTAGTGACCAAATGACAATGATGACCAGGGATTGAATCCATGCCCCCTGAAGTGGAAGCACTTAAGTGGAGTCTTAACCACTAGACCGCCAGGGAAGTCCCCAGGCACTATTTCTTAACAAGGTCAAATCATAGAATTTCCTGTTCACGATCAGAGACTGCCAGACGGCCATGTATCTGTGCTACCCCTTATCTGGGCCTACCCAGGTAAGATGGGCTTTAGAACTCTTGAACCTGAGTTCTCACCTGCAAAGTAGCCTAACCTTGGGGATAAGAAAAGGTCTACTAAGAGTGGTCTGGAAGCAGGACAATATATCCACTCTGAGTGGGTGCATTTTCTAATTTATAAATTGTGCTTTGATGATAATTCTGCAATTCTCAAGGCAGCAAAAATAAATATGGCTTCACTGGAGCTGACTGGCCTCACTGTTCCTGAGATTCCAGTCACCTCCGTGGCGAGGGATTTGAACTTGAGGACTGCCATTCCAGAGATGGTGCTGATGGCAACCCCACCCCCAACCCCACCAGTGGAGCAGAGAGGCCAAAGGGCAAATGGCGAGGGGAGGGGCAATCCCATGTTTGTTTAAGTCATTGATTTTTCATATGACAAACCAGGCCAACTTAGTAAAGCTATTTGAGTATATCAGCAGTGGTTTCCAGAAAGTATTGTTACCACAGATGTTACTGCAAGATAATCAAAAGAACACATCTAATTTGGGGATGTAGAGTACTTATTTCTGTTGCTGATTCTATCATTTGAAGCTTTCAAAGCTGAAAGCTTTCATGATTAAGCACATATTATTCTCCTGGAAGATATTTCTTTTTTGGCAGATAAGATAATGGAACAGATCCACTGTTTGTCAAGAGGAGTTACTATGTCATTAAAAAGCCTTTAACACAATGTTTTCTCTCTTTTCCAGGCTGGTTGAAAAGATTTGAATGCAAAAGCACAGATATAACAATAACAGTACAAAACCTAAATTGTCCATGGAAAAGCTTAAACCAACTTAAAATTTTCCATTTGCCAAATGCTCTTCAAGCAATTTAAATGTAATTCAAAACATGCACTCAGTAGCCACAGATGTGTGTTGCCTCAAAATGTTCTTTGTCTTGGTTGCATACATCCAATTTCTTTCTAAAAATTGTCTCTATTACAGCAGGAGGAAAAAAATACCCAAATTCAATTACAAAATTGATATGATTAAAATCTTTTTTGTGTGTCTTACTCCTGGAAAAGTATTATCTTATCACCACAAAAATCTTTATTTATTTTGTTCTTTAGGACCTATGAACAATGCCAGAAGGGCCTTTTGCAGTGTAGCATGAGTTCATTCAATACAAAGAGTTCTGAATTCATGGAAATGCTCTGAAACACCACTAGCCCTGGGAATAGGGACGGAGGGGCTGCGATTTTTGCTCGTGTGTACAGTCAAGATGGACAGGGAGGCCTGGTGTGCTGCGATTCATGGGGTTGCAGAGTCTGACACGACTGAGCGACTGAACTGAACTGAAGAGTCAAGGCCATCAAAACATAGTGTCTCCTTGAGCATCTTTCAGGAGATAATCTATACTGCTAGGAATCACCACCCCTCCATGTCAGCTTCCTCCAACACTGATGTCTTTTGATGAATTTACAGTTTATTATAGTAACTGCAATAATAATTGACAGTTTATCATAAACTTTAGAAGATGCCTGAATAGGGAAAGTTATGATTTCTGGGACCTTTCAGAGGTGAGTCAAGATTCATGATTGGTATAGACCAAGATACGCTTCTCTAAGACCTCCCTTTGGCATCTCTCATCTAGGCCCTGTGCTCTATGGAATGCTTTAACCAGTGTTCTCCCTAGCAAACTGGGCTGCTGGGTATGTGGGTCACCCTCCCCCCAATCCAGAGAAGGGTCTAGAAAGAGAGCTGGCTCTTTGGGGGTGATTCTCTTCTATAGCTTCTGGGGCCTCAGGAGAGTGAAGGGCCCCTGAAGCATCTAAGGCACCCCCTCCTGGGTCCCCCACCCTGACTTGGAGGAGGGTGGTGACTGAGACCCTGACCTTGGCCTGGGTGGAGACTGGCAGGCTTGGGAGCAAGGGTGTAACTTCTTAGAGCCTCAGGAGCTCAGACTGGTGAGAGGTTAGTAGTATCAACCCTCAGGCCTGTTAATTCAATGAGCTGCTACCTGCAAACACTCAGCCCCAGGCCTGCCCTGCAGGGACCCTCCAGGCCAGGAGCTGCAGTGGAAATGGTGTCTGTTCTGAAGGGAATGTGGGGCATGGGTTGGGGGGCTGGGGTGGGTGGACCCTTGCTGCAAAAATATTTAGCAAAATCCCCATGAAATGTAACAGTGGGCAGTTTCTCCCCTCTCAACTTCTGTGCAACTAACACAATGGTTCAGTTTGACTTGTCAAGGCCAATGCTGGACAAAAATCACCAACTCTAATCCCCGCTAGGTCTCTGTTGGTCTTCCATCCTCACTACAAAGCTCATTAACAATCCGTGTGGGATAAAGATAGAACCCAGAGAATAAAATAAAGTCTTACCTTGTTTTCCCCTCTGTCTCAGTTCAGCTTCATTTGCTCCTGGGATGCTGCATGGAGGCCTTGCCGCCAGGCTCTTCCCTCCGGAATTCCTGGTTCCAAATGGAGGCTATGCCATCTCCACTCAAGATGGCGGCATTGGCATCTGCGGGTTGAGTGCAGCGGGGCTGCACACGGCACCTGGATCCAAGATGGCGTCAGTGAACTGAGTGGAGGGGCCTATGCCAGATGCCGTGATTTGGGGCTGTGAACAGCACAGCTCTGTCTTTCCCTGGAGAACACCACCCCTTCCCCCTCTGACTTCTAAAGCAGCCTCTCCCACAGCCTGCGTGGCGGAAAGCCTGTGCTCTAGCCAGAGAGCTCCCACCTGTTCATCCTTTAATCAAAGAATAAAGCCTTCCTTTGCTTCTAAACCCAGGTTTGGTCTCCTATTTCTGCCAACAGACACCGAGCAGGAGGGCCTTTATTGGGGCCAGTGTGGAAAAGGGCGGGTCACACTGTCTTCCTTTTGGAGCCGGTCTCACATTGGGTAATGGGAGGTTTACAAATGAAGCAGTAGGTTTGCAATTCCTTCTGTCTCTTCCCATGGGATCTCTTCGTAATCTTTGTGCAAACACCCTAGTGGTGTCCCTGACAAAAAAGCTAAATGTTTTTTAGGCGATATCGTTTGTGCAGGACTGACTGCTTGTGGGAAACGAAGCTGGGATCTGTGGGGCACGGTGTCCCTGGAATCCTGGATTTTCTCACAGAAGCTGTGCGACTTCCTTTGATGGAAAAACGTCCTGCCTGAGAAGGCGCTCCTCGGTGACAGTGATGCACATCTCTCAGGTTGCTGTCTGAGTTAATGTGGCCAGAGGAGGCCTGCGATGGCTGGGAAGACCCCCAAGACTGCGTGAGGGTGACAGACCTCTCTCTACTTTGTGTGTTGACTCACAGTGACCTGTATCTTTGATATTATTACTAAAGCTTGACTCTGGATGAGGTCTCTGAATCCACGCGCATCTGTGCTGAGAGTCTGAGCCTGTGTGCTGTCCTGTAGCAAAGTGAGCTCTCTGGACACGTTAGTCGTTTTCTTTTTCTCAGTTGATTTCTTAGTTGATTTACAATGTTGTGTTAGTGCCAGGTATAAGTGGTTCATATATAGAATCTTATTCAGATTCTCTCCCATTATAGGTTGTTACGACACAGTGATTCTTAAATCACTCTGGACACTACAAAGTAAGTACAGTGCTAGATATTTAAATTTTTTCCTCCCAATATTTGTTGAATAAATGGAAAATGAATGAACGAAGACTTAGTCTTCCTATAGTCATAGGAAACACCTGAAGATATGAAAAGAAATGAAACACTGAAGAATGACCTTTCACAGTGGATTTGCAGGGGGAGGGGGGAGACGAGGGTCGGGAAGGTTCTGGAACTCTTCAGACCTAGAGTCTTGTTGTCTTGTATGGATTTACTGGAGCAGTGCAGGGGTGGGGTGGGGAGGGGAGTTTGTTAGCTCTTTTAAAAGATATGCCAAAATGAAATTTTCTGGATTAAAGTTATTATTTTTTACACTTAAAAAGCATGAATTTTATAGCATTTTATATCACAATCTAGGATTAAAGTTAAGGAATAATTTACCTGATTATGCCTTAACCTGAGCCTGCAAAACATTTACTGATTGGCCTGAGTGCAAATGAAATGGTTGGATGGCATCACCTACTCAGTGGACATGAGTTTGAGTAAACTCCAGGAGTTGGCAATGGACAGGGAGGCCTGGCGTGTGGCAGTCCATGGGGTCTCAAAGAGTTGGACATGACTGAGTGACTGAACTCAAGAGTGCAAATAACTTTTAAAAGGAAATTTTGTATAAGAAAACAACTTATTACAGTGATAGAGAGATCTCTTAGAAGAAATTTTAGAACTTAAAAAAGCATGAGTCAGCCAAGACCTACTGAACATATTTTGGAATTACAGATTCCTGGCAGTGTATAATAAGCCAAATCATTGTACCAAGACTCCATCTTAACTTAGAATGGATTCTCCATTCTATGCAGATCAAGATTGGCATCAATGAATGGGATATTGTCAGTCTTATTGGAATAGACTCAGGGGAAAATAAAACTGTCACATCTGTTCTTTTCTAAAGCCCTGTGTACTTTCTACCTGACAGAGGAGAAATGCATGATACTTTCAAGCTTTTAGGCTGCAAGAGAGAGAACCAGCACAGACTTCACTGAGGACTGATTGAAGGTTTAAGATGTTATATTTGGACTTACAAGGAAACAAAGCTAAACAGATTAAGTTCTTTGTAAATTAGACTTAAGCAAAGCAATCAAAACCCTCCCCAAAAGAAAACATCACTGTAAGTTATGTTCACGTCTGTTTTGTTCACCTTCGTATTTTAGCTCTACTGTCTGGCAAAGTACTTGATATATAATTAAGACTCAATAAATATTTGTTGAATTAAAATATGGAATGATCAGCCTAGTTACCTTTCCTCTTTTGTCTTAAACTTAAAATATTTGTGATCATTAGAAACTTTCTACATCCAGTTAATCTTTCTGTCCTTGAGCCCTATTATGTGAGAGCAAAAATGAGAAGGCACATTTGTTTGCTGTTAGTGCTGTATTTGTGAAAATTTCCACAGAGCACACAGGATTCTGGGCTGTGTGGTGGGAGCTACAGGCTAGCGAACTTCAGAGAAAGATATTTAAGGCAAGCAATCTTATAATTATGTTAGCAAAGATTTGTAAATAGAAAAGAGCTACAGCCTGCCAAAGTATTTTTAAGAAGAGACATATTGTCGATTTGTTCCACATTTAACAACTAATATAAACAAGAAAATTCCTGCCTTTTGTCATGAGTCAGACATTCTGTCCTCTAGAATAACAGCAACTTCTTTGGAAAACACATCTGGTTTCTGAGCCCAGCTCTGTCCATCAATAAAACAGATGGTTTTGAAAGAGAGACCAGAAGGCTGGACCATGGATTAAGCTCAGGCATTTTTCCAAGTAGAATTTCCTTCTTGGTAATTGAAAGCTTGAGATCTTCCTTGAATATTGAAACTCTATTTCATGAGTTTATAATGTGGCATGGAATATTAGACTTAGAAATAGGAGTGATGATGAAAACACAGAATTTGTTGTCTAGATTTAAGTCCTTAAGCTCATAATTTTGGCTGCTTAAATCTTATGAAAGCAATGTGCAAGGAAAAATGTCATAAAAATGCACAAGTCAAAATTTACATTCTGACCTCCATCTTTAGGTAAATGGCTTACCATTTCTGGTCTTAGTAGACACCTCTTCAAAGTAAAACTTAGGCAGGTGATTCCCAAGGCTCCTATTAGTCTTAGAATTCTATGACTCAAACACACTCGACAGAATTCTGAAAGGTAAAATCTTTCTGAAAGACTATACATATCCAATATATCAAAAGCCCTAAAAATGATATTGACTCCACAATTCTGCTTTCATAAATACACTCCAAGGAAATAAATGGACACATGTACAAATTTGTATGTAAAAGGCTATTGCAGAGTAATTTACAATAAAAATTGGGGGAAGCAATAAAAATATTCATCCAGAGAAAATTCATATATAAAATGTATGATGGTATATGGTATAAGCTTGAAAAAATGTTTTCTACATCATTCTCAGCAACATTTTCTTCTTACTAAATGGCATGACCAAAAAAACAAAAAACAAAGTACTGTGGATGGCATTTGGGAAATGACTTTCATGGTGAGCAGCCTACGAGTAAAGGTTTGGCTCTGGGCTTTTGGACGTTCTCCACACTTGGGACTTTAGCAGAGGGGCCATCGGGGTAGGACCCTACTCTAGTTGTGACATCTTGGGACTCTGTGTTGAGGCAGGAATATGGGGAAGGAGCTATGATCTCTCATGAGCTTCACTTGCTGGATTGCCATTAATGCTTGGGAGCGGCCTGGGTAAAAGTGGAGGTTCAGGTCGCATGGTATCTAAAAAACTCAGCCTTCAGTCACAGTTTCTGTCAATAACCAGCACCAAAGGATCCAGGTGTGTCTTCTTAGGTGGGCAGAGCAAAGACAATGGTAGGATTCAGACAGGGGTTCAGGAAAGAGGCCTCCCCATTGGAAGCAGGGATCGGGATGGGCAGGATTCAGGAAGGAGGAAGAAGTTGCCAGAGTAGGGGAGGAGCTCAGACAGATGGGTCACTATATTATTTTCTGAGACTGGGACACATGGGGGAGAGAGGTGTGTGGACAACTGACTTCAGAAATCAAGTCTAAAGTCACCTTCTCAGGTCAGGCAAGGGGGGAGGTTACTGAGGGACAACTCAAGCTCAACTCAGAACCTCATTAGCTGTGTCTTCAGTCCTAGTTTAGGCTTAATGGAGAGGGCATCTCCAGGCTGGTTCCCAGTTAGAAGGTGTCAAAGGTAGGGAAGCCTGGTGGGATGGTGGGGTGATGAGAAGGTGTGATGCTGTGATCCTGTAATGTGGTCTCTGTGATCTTTGCTGCTGCCGTCATGATGCTCCAAGCTTGCTAAATTCATAACAGTCAGTCTATTCAGAAGTCAGTCCAAGGACACTAATGGAGCCAAGCAAGACCTGGTGAGATGATGAATTTGCTGGCCCATTTTCAAACACCACCATGTTTCTCAGTCCAATGAGGTTTCTCATTTTACAATTGTTCTTGGACCATCATGTAGCAGCAGTGTGCCTTTGGAGGCATCTACCAAATGGACTTCCTTCAGTAGTCCAGTGATTGCCTAATTTGACAGGCATCTATTGAATACCCTCCATGTGCCACAGACTGGACCATGAGAGCGATGAGTCTCATACAGCCCTTAAGGTGCACACTCTACTCCATAAATGCCTGGGTGACTCTTTCCCTCTGTGTCCCACATGTTCTGTGCAGAACCATCTCTTCATCCACACTTGGCCTCATCTGCAGCTTCCCATGTTCACTGATACAGAGACCCAAGAGATTTCACTATGTGGCCCAGCACAGTAACAAATGCTAGCAATGACATAGCACTTGAGACAGGCTGAGCCGTTTCCTAAGATTTCATGTTATTAAATCACACCATCCCAATGAGGCAAAGTATTCATATTATTCCTACCATTTGCTCAAGGTCACAGGTACCATGTGGGAAGCTGGGATTTGAACCCAGACTGTCCCATTTTAGAGTACAAGCACTGAACAATTACTCCATCTTACCAGTGCGGGGTAAAAGAAGTCTCGACCACTGAGGAATTTGTAACCTGATTGGGGATGACAAAGCTGAATTGCTGAGATTCAACAGTGGTTGACAGAGCACTGAGTATGTGCTTAGACTGTAAAAGTTGTAGAAGCTGAAGAAAGTAAGTTCAGTAGCAGGGAAAGGCTTATTGGAGAGTAACTTGGAAAGCTAATAGGTTTGGGGAGATAAAATTGCAAGGTAGGGTGTCTGGTGGCATGGCAGTCAAGAGCAAGTGGGGGGCACTGCCCAGAGCCCTCTACAGGCCAATATCTGGTACCAGGCACTGGATCCTGGAGGAGGGTGCAGGCAAGTTAAGTTGTGGTTTCTCTTTTCTTGCCCTCAAGGACAAAAATATTTTAGATGAACATCTTTTATTCATGCCGTCCTATTTCTGAAAAGCTAAAAGTAACTTAACAGGGTCTTATCAATTTTAGAGAAGAAAATCTTTTCTGCAGAATTTTCAAAAACCGGTTGGCTTATTTAAATTTTTAAATATTTGAGTTTAAAAAATAGAATTGCTGTCCCTATTACATTCAATATATATTTTTATCTGTATGAAATTATTCCACAGTCAGGACTAAAGTAATTACTACCACTGGGGTTTCCTTATTGAAAACATATTTGAACTTGATCTCTACTTTAAACATCAATAAGAGACACTAAACAGTTGCGTAGGGAAGATAAAGTCTGTTGTGATGATACCAAAGCATTCAGTGTGATTTACTGAGGGAAAAACATACTAATGCTGGTGTTATCAAAGTCAAACAAAAGAAAAAGTAACATCTATAAAGTGATGCTGAAGCTGAAACACCAGTACTTTGGCCAACTGATGAGAAGAGCTGACTCATTGGAAAAGACCCTGATGCTGGGAAAGACTGAAGGCAGGAGGAGAAGGGGATGGCAGAGGATGAGATGGTTGTATGTCATCACTGACTCGATGGACATGAGTTTGAGCAAGCTCTGGCAGTTAGTGAGGGACAGGGAAGCCTGGCATCTTGCAGACTATGGGGTTGCAAAGAGTTGAACATGACTGAGTGACTGAATTGAACTGATCAAGTGTGTCCCACATGCCAGGATTTCTATTAATTTTTCATGCACTGTCTGCTTTCATAGTCAGAAAACCTGAGAAGGGGAGTCATATCTCTCTTGAACAGAGAAGGTTTCAGAAGGTTATTTTCTCCAAATCACATGCGTGGTAGTGAGAGCACAGACTCAAACCCAGCTTTCTGCCTCATGTACCCCACATTCTTAAAAACCACAGTGGGTTGAGTCCCAGATGCAGTCTGGCATGACCCTGATAACACCATGGCTGCCTCCCTGGTCAGCACCCAGCCCCGGGGTTCCCTCTTGCTGTGTAGACATGAGTGTTTCTGGGCAGTCTGTGAAGCCTGCGGTGTGTGGATGAAATAGCTGGCAGACTGGCTGTCACATTCAGAATTCTCCTTGCACTCTTTGCTGTCATCCCTGGACATTTAACAGCTTTGTCAAGGTTACAGACAGGAAACCCAAGGCTTTCCTCTTCAGCCAGAACCCTGCCTTCTCCTCTGTTGGACTTTTCCACTGGATCTAAGTGAAGCTCATTTCAAGATGTGGCCAATAGACAAACAGGTCTATCTGGAAGGACATCACCAATTCCTCTAACTCTTCTAGTAACAGAGACGGGGTCTGTGTGTATTATATAAGAACTGGAAGTGTGGGAAGGAGCCTGATTGGCTCAGCGCTGTGCCTGCGGCCCTGTAAGTCTGCTCCCAGCCACAGGGCTCTGCAAAGTCAGAGCTCCTGGAAATTTTATTGTTTGATTTGGCCACGTGTGTTTCGATACCTCAGAAAAAAAGAGGACAGCTTGGACATGAGAAACTGGAGAGATTGATGGTAAAAGGAAAGAGTGAGTTGAGATGTTCATTAGGCTTCAAAATGAAAGGCTTACCCAGATTAACTCAAGATGCTTTGGCAGTTCTTTTTAAAGAGAACTTCTCCTTACGACCAGACATTGGAGGGGGGGGTGGGAAAAGAATATGCATTTAGTAAAAATATATATTTCAGGGAATTCCCTGGTGATCTAGTGGTTAAACTCGGCACTTCTGTGGCCTGGGTTTAATCCCTGATTGGGGAACTAAGATCCCACAAGCCAGGTGGTGGGGCCAAAAGAAAAGAACTACACACACACACACACACACACACATGTATGTGTGTGTGTGTATATATATATGTATATATATATAATATATGTGTATATATATATATATATATTTCAGTGTACATACACTTCCATTCCTAGGGGTATTTTGAAACTCAGGGCTTTAATTGCCAGGCTACCAGGCTTTAGACCCTGGTGACTCTTTTCTAATTACACCATACAGATTTAAATAGATCAACAATATAATAAATTTTACCTCCTAGTTACTATTTCTATGTATCAATTGCTCCATTTGTCAAATGGAAATAGTAATAGTACCTACTTCATATTTTTTAAGCGTTAAACTGAAAAAGAATCCACATGTACAAGTGCTTAGCACAGTGCCTTATTGATTAGCACTTAGTAAAACAAACCATAAATGAAGTCGTCACAAGTGATATTATATAGAGTGGGTTGCCACGCCCTCTTCCAGGGAAACTTCCCAACCCAGGGATCGAACCTAGGTCTCCTGCATTGCAGGCAGATTCTTTACCAACTGAGCCACCAGGGAAGCCCATATTGTCACCATTAAAAAGTGGATATAAGACATCTGGATCCCTTAATAAATGAGATCTGACTCTAAACCCAGAGTGGCTGTACCCTCGTGTGTCCTTTATGTCTTTTAGACTCTAGGCTTGGGAACCCTGTGGGTCTAGGCAGTGCCCACTGTGATTCTTCTGGCAGCTAACAGCCCTTAGCAGGGGCCCAAAGCACACAAGTTAGCTGAATTTTACATTACAAAGTCTGAGGCACTCTTCTTAGTATTCATCCATCAATGCTCTCAGACAAGTTTTAAAATCTTTTGACTTTACTGCTTGTCTTTTTAAATAACTTTATCTACTGTTATAGAATGGATTGAAACAATCTGATCATAAAATCATCACTGCTAAACAACCTATCTTTTTAAGCATGATAGGATCACCAATGAGGAATGGAGCTGACCTCAGTTTGGGGGCTTTTCCCACACTGTGTCAACTTAATCATGAAGAAACCCACAAAACCTCCCTTATCTCAGGAAAGTGGCCGATGTTAATTGTAAAGGTTTATCTTCTTTTAACTGTCATCTAGGAGAGTAGTTTTACTACCTTATCATAGCTCTATTATGACAAGAAATGGAAAATTCACGCCTGCACATATTGCTTATGAATATGTGGCAGGTCTAGATGCATCTTTTATGAAGATGGAACATTTGGCTTTGCGTTTGGTAGTGTGGAGAAGAACACACCTGGGCCTGCACCCTAGGCGATGTCCAGGTTATTATTACAAGGGTTTCACTAACTCTGAGTAGTTTTCAGGCACCTGGATCCTCATAAATGGCTCAGGCCTCACTGATAGTACTTTATTTCTATGACTTTTAGGAGTTAGAGATAATATGAGCTAGCTGGGTTTATAAAGCATATGGGAAATATATGCAAGTAAAGCCTTAGAAAAGGGCTTCCCTGGTGACTCAATGGTAAAGAAGCTGCCTGCCAATGCAGGAGACTGGGTTTGATCCCTGGGTCTGGAAGATCCCCTGGAGAAGGAAATGGCAACTCATTCCAGTATTCTTGCCTGGGAAATCCCATGGACAGAGGAGTCTGGTGGGCTACAGTCCATGGGGTCACAAGGAGTCAGAAATGACTTAGCAACTAAGCAACAACAAGAACAAAAGCCTTAGAAACCAAAGCTGTTAGTGCTTTCTGTCACTGTTGCCACTCCTGTAAGGGCCAGATCAGATCTTGAGAGCCTGCGATGGCTGCCATCTAGTCCAAGGTCTCCCTTGGAACACATCACTGGTTCACCCTCTGTTGGTCTCAAGTCACCTCTTGGTTTCTGTTGGAATAAATGTTACTCTTCTGTAGCACTCAATGTAGTAATTGATTAACCCATATCAGTCTTCTGTGTTTTTATAAGGAGCTCGTGAAAGTGAAAGTCGCCTCAGTTGTGTCCAACTCTTTGCAACCCAATGGATTGTAGACTGCCAGGCTCTTCTGTCCATGGGATTCTCCAGGCAAGAATACTGGAGTGGGCTGCCATTCCCTTTTACAGAGGATCTTCCTAACCCAGGGATTGAACCTGGGTCTTCTGCATTGCAGGTGGACTCCGTACCATTCGAGCCACCAGGGAAGCACTAAGGAGCTTATAATTATATCTAACATTTATGCTCTCCAAGTATCTCTTTGAAATTTATCTGCGTTCAATCTTGCTCAGGCTTTTCTAATGTTTGAAAGGAATTGGATAGGAAAAGATGACTTGGCTTTTAGTACAAAAGCCACCAGAGAGCTTTTGGAATGTTCTCTTGTGCACTAGTATCTTCTGACACTCACTCAGCAGGTAAACTCACGTGGAAGAGAGCCGTGTCTAATGGGACTGTCTGATTCTATTTATTTTTTGTTATCATCTTGCAGGGCTGTTTTTGGTATGCAGTCTTTTGAGTTGCCAGTCTCCAAAAAACTGGGTAATCCAGTGCAGATAATTTCAAATTTGCCTCAAACACCTAAACAATGACATTTTCTATGTGCCAACTTGGGTGTTTGCTTTTGAGAACATCTAGAAAGCTAAGGAGAAATGCTTCTCTTCTAATCAGTAATTTAAATGTCTTTAGGTTTCATTTGGTTTTATTCTTTAACATTAATTTAAATGTATTTGGGTTTTATTTCATTTTATTGCTATGCATGCAACTTTTACTACTCTGCCAAAAGTATGAATTTTGCACATTTTAATTTAGGTCTTAATGTGTATATGTGTTGTACAAGCCAAATAATAATTTTATGTGTGTTTTTGGCTGAAAACCAGGAAGCAAGCATTTGTCTCAGGAGCCTAGACTATTTTTTGGAGCCCTAAAGAACTTCCCTTAAAAAAAAAAAATTGCCTAGAAGCTTTTGATCTTCTAATGTTATTGATAAGATATTTCATCACCATCCCAATATATTTTTACATACTTGTCATTCAACAGTTTCCAGGTTGGCATGGAGATGCTGAAACTCCCTCCCAGGACTTGCAAGGCTGCACATTCTCTGGCCCTTGCTTCTGCTCAGAACTCCTGGTTGAGTGAGTAAACTCATGCATCTGTCACTGTAGAAATAGAGCATTTGTATTACAATCACAGACAAAAGCTAAAAAGATGAAGTAACCACAGTGAGATATCACCTTATAGCCATTAGGATGGCTGTTATCAAAAGAGCAGAAAATCACAAGTGTTGGCGAGGAGATGGAGAAGTTGGAACCTTTGTGTCCTGCTTGTGGGAATGCTCATGGTGCAGCTATCATGGAAAAGAGGGTGGAGGTTCCTCCAAAAGTTGAAAGTAGCATTACCATATGATCCAGCATCCATTCTGGATATATGTTCAAAAGAACAGAAAGCAGAGACTCAGACATTTGTATACCCATATTCAGAACAGCATCATTCATACTAGGCAGGAGGTGAAAGCAACCCAAGTGTCCACCAGTGGATGAACGGATAAACAAAATGTGGTCAATCCATCCAAGGGAAGATTATTCACCTATACAAGGAAGGCAAATCTGCCACATGCTACTACATGGATGAACCTGGAGGACAATATGTGAAGTGAATAAGCCAGTCACAAAAAGACAAATGCCATTATGATTCCACTTATATGAGCTGCCTAGAACATCACGTTTATAGAAATGGGGAAAGGTTGGTTGCTAGGAGGTGGGGGGAAGGGAGAATGGTGAGTTGTAATAAAGTTTCAGTTTTCGAAGATGAACAACTTTCTGGAGATACATTGCACAGCAATGTAAATATCCACAGCACTACTGAACTGTACACTTAAAGATGGTTTAAATGGTTAAGTTTTATGCCATGTCCATTCTATCATAACATTTAAATAAATAATGCATATTCACATTGAAAAAAGCCTTACAAGATTACCTTATTTGTCCATTATGACCTAACAATTTTATGACTAATAAAGAACGGATATCATAAAGTGTGAAAGAACTCGCTGGGAAAGATCGAGGGCAGGGGGAGAAGGAGGCGACAGAGGATGAGATGGTTGGATGACATCACTGATTCAATGGACATGAGTTTGAGCAAACTCTGAGAGAAAGTGAAGGACAGGGAAGCCTGGCTTGCTGCAGTCCATGGGGTCACAAAGAATCAGACATGACTTAGCGACTGAACAATAAATCATAATAACAGAAGATAAAGTAGAAGATACATGCAAGTTCTTAATATTTTTTCCTGTCTCCAGTGGATCAGTTTTACTTACCTCAGTCTGGAGGCCACCGGTTTTACAGTACGTCCAGAGGCTGATGGTAATGGACACAGAGCCACACCCCCAGCTCCCTGTAAGGAAGGGCACGTGTCACTGTAGGCAGGGTGCTTACTGGACAGTCTGCTGTCAGCCACCCTGGGACCTGCCTGCTATGAGCAGCCACCTCACTGGGGTCACGTCCCTCCTGGGGTGTTGGTGACTGAGTGTGATGGGCGGGGAAAGCATGGCCCTTTCAGCTGGCTGTGGGGCACAGGTGGTCAGTGCCCTCATTCCAGACTTTCTCGCCCTGTGGCTGAGGTTTTGTCTGGCCTGCACTGTGGTTATTTCTTTCTCTGCCTGAGTCTACTTTCACTTCCTTCCTTTCACAGGTATGGATTCCTAATAAAAAATTTGCACCCAAATTCCATCTCAGCATCTGATTTCAGAGAATAGACCTTGCAACACATATCAAGATACTATTAAGGATGGGGGTGGAGGAGGGGTGGAGTGGGAGTTTGGGGTCAGCAGATGGAAACTATTATGTATATTTAGGATGGATAAACAACGAGGGCCTACTGCATAGCACAGGGAATTAAATTCAATATCCTGTGATAGACCATAATGGAAAAGAATATAAAAAGAATATACATATGTGTATAATGGAATCACTTTGCTGTATAGCAAAATTAATATGTTTTTATTATGTTTAATACATTTGATTAACATTGTGAATCAATTATGCTAAAATTAAAAAAATTTAAGTATAATTGATTCACAATTAAATTGATTCACAAAATTAAAAAGATACTATTAAGGTTAATGTAAACTGATTCTTTAATTTCTAAACATGAGTGAACAAGTTTTTAAGTTACTTAGTGAAATGATGAAGTCCATTACATTTGAAGAATAAAACAAGTGGGAGTTCTGAACAGGAAAATTAAGGTCTTTTCTGATTAAGAAATACACACATACACAACACATACACACACAAAAGAACCAAACTAACATTAAAAATAATGTCACAAAATGAATAAGAACCTTTGCTCTGTGAAAGTTGCAGTGTTTGTGCTTCAGGTAAACATTTTTATACAAAGCAAGTATGACCAGACATTAATATTTGTATATTTCTCCCATATTGTAAATGTAGACATGATCAATGGGTTTGAAAGAAGAGCTACCCATACATATCCTAAGATGATTGGAGAAGGAAATGGAAACTCATTCAGGTATTCTTGCCTGGGAAATCCCATGGACAGAGGAGCCTGGTGGGCTACAGTCCACGGGGTCACATAGTCATACACAACTTAGTGACTAAACAACAATCCTAAGATGATAAATAGCTTAATCCATAATCAGGCCAGCTCACAGTTAGAAGGAGAGGAAGATAAAATGTGAGGGAAAGTCCAAGGTGGGAGCTACCAGGCAACTGAATAGTTATCTTTAAATATAGTTTTTGGAGTAATTAGAGCCATATTTCTGATTCTTCTCTCTGCCTCTATGATAGCTTGTGGAATTACAGAATTTCTCTGAGAAATCCCATGCATCTGAGAAATTTTTCCAAACATTACAGTCTCTGCAGATGTGTTTTGTGCTCAAATATAATTTAATTTCTACTTCCCTTTGACTTTATTTATGTGGATCTTATAGGACCTTCCACTTGTAGAACATTCTTAAACATAAACGTATTTAAAACCTTCAAAATCAGAAGTCAGTGGTTTGTGATCATGAAAGAAAGAAGAGATCTAACAACCGAATTAATTATACTTCCATTTGGCTATTGAATGAGCTAAAAACTCAGCCTTCCAGGTTTTTCTAAACTGTGATAATGAGAGCTGATATTTACTCATGCATGTATCATATGTACTTTATTAGGATTATCTCAGTACTTCAAAACAACCTGCAAAGAAGGAATTATTATAAACTCATTTTACAATAAGGAAATACACAGCTTAGAGGATTTAAACAACTTGCCTAAAGATATAGGGGATGGAAGTGAAAGAAACAGGAAGGAAACTAAGTGGCTGGCTGGAATATACATGTGAATGTAACCAGCCAGTTCATCAATTTGCTGTTTAATTTATGGTTTACATTGTATGAATTGGTATTTTAAGTAAATGTTCTGAATTGTGGGATTGTAGTACTTTGGACTGATCAGTCAGTCAGTTCAGTTCAGTCCCTCAGTCGTGTCCGACTCTTTGAGACCCCATGAATCGCAGCACACCAGGC